>NW_024467605.1:4492-187043 GCF_000804445.1 Metarhizium album ARSEF 1941
AATGTAGGCATAAAGCATATTAAATCCTTGCATACAAAATGCATGCAAACGTTCCTTGTAGACAATTTGTGTGCTGCAGTTGTTTCCCTTATTTTTATAGGTGTTTTTTATAGTACGCAGTATCTGCCGCTGACATTATGCAGTACATCTAGCTCTAGAGATCTAGTCTAATAGTTAGCGCGTAGAACTTATAGAGTAATACTTCTAAGCACAACTTACTCTCTGCACTCTTGCAGGCCTAGTATGCTGCAAGAGACAATAATATGCAGAGGAAGAAGGCATTACTAGCGCCTCCTTAGTATTAAGAGTAGAAGCAGCACTATTAAGCTGCTCCTTAAATATAGTAGATATAGACATGCCTTAATCTACTAGTACTAGCTGCTAGCAGTTAGCGTAAATAGACTTGCCTAACTTAGTAGGCATAATAATAATAATAATAGTAATAATTAAAATATAAGTTTATAATTATATAAAGACAGTTGCAGAAGAAAGAAAAAAGAGAGCTTATAATGCTCTTAGAAAGCGCATATAAATATAAAGAGCAGCTAGCTAATAAGTATATAGCGCTTACTTTTAATTTACCTAAAAGATAGTATAGCTATACTACACAAAACAATAGAATTAGAGCAAATTAGAGGCATTAGTAGGCATATAAGAGCTTTAATTAAACGCTCTATTAAGCGCACGCTTATAGAGTCTAAAGCTTGCAATAGCTTTAAACGCAGCTTTAATTAGAAGGTATATTGCATAGCAATAGTATGCTTAACACGCTCTAGCATATCTACCTAGAGCTAATAGATATATATGCGCATAGAATTAAGTTAATGCGCACCTAAAGCGTAGAGCTAGGCGCACTTATTTAAAGAGCGCATATAATTCTCTCTTTTGTAGATTAATTCAAGGCTTTTAACTATTATCTAAGTGATATCTAGCTTGGTGCTACTGCTATCGTGTGACATAACTACCTAGGTACCCAACAAGACCAAATTGCAGGCCCAAACCGGTGCTGGTGCTCCCAAGCTGCAGTCTGTCAGTCCGTCAGTCGGTCCCCCAGGTGGTACGACCAGCTGCCCCGTGCCAGCCGCGGAAGGGCTGTACAGCGGGCTCCGTCCACTGACCAGGCACCGCCGGCCCCCCAAGACGCCTAAAACGGAGAGCCTGTGGCGCAGGTTGCGGTCAACGGCAGGGTGAACTGGGTACCAGACTGAGTGCCGAGTGGGTGGCTACGACTACGACTACGACTACTTGCGGAGGAGGCGAGACGGGCCAAGACGTGAGCTTTGCAGACCAAAGCAGAGAAAAAGTTCCACGAGTAAGTACACCGGTCAACATGGAGAGTGCCTCGTCTCCAAGTCGCCAAGCAGGCACTTGAGAGGTTGAGCACTTTGACGTCTTGGTGCGGAAAGGGTACGTACCGGTCGGGACCCACAGTTGGCCTTGTCAGGAAACTGGGTCTTGGCTTATTCGGACCACGACACCTTGTGAAAAACGACGGCCAGGAGACTGGCTGGCTCTACAACGACACGGGAGACGACGACGCATTGAAAAAAGTCTCTGATATTGTCGGGCTGCATCATCGCCGTGGCCTTGAGCGCTCCGCCCGGCCGCCTGCGCTTTGTTCTGCACTCTTGTTTTTGTTCCTTGAGCCTGCTGCGCATCTGTGATTGTCTGTCTGCCTTTCAAAATTCTCTCCTGCGCCGACATTGGCTCATTCATGGTTGTGGCCCGGCTCATACAAAGCCTTGCCTCTCTCCCCTTCTCTCGATTCATCCCACGGCCTCACCACCTCGAGTCACTTCGGCCCTCGTCGTCGCACTGCTCATCGCCGCCGGGGCATTTTCTGGCTTCCCTTCCCGTTTCCCGGTCCGCCGTGTCGCCGTCTGTCGGATGCTTGGCCTCTTACACACCACATTGCCCCTTCTTCTGACTTGACTTGTCTTCTTACACGCCCGCCTGCTCTCCGCAACACGCTGCCTGCTCCGGCTCGACATGGACCGCGCTCGTCGAGCGGCAGCAACCACACGTCGCAAAACCCTCGGCGGCTCTGCCTCTCCCCAGTCCACCCCTCCCGAGAGTGCGTCTGATCATCCTTCGGCGAGTCCTGTCATGCCGCATGCCTCGGCGGCAAACAGCCCTCAGCCCGCGGCTCAGAGCAGGCGCGGGAGCAAAAGTCTTCACCACAATACCTTCACTTTCACAACCCCAGCCTCGGGCAATCGGGGCCAGGCCGTCAAGCGCCGATTCAGAACCACGGATGGCCCTGGCGTCCACGACGATGACTTTGATGAGGACAGTCCTCGGAAGGGTGGCCACACGCTTCGCAAGCGGGCTCGTGTGGATTACACGTTTGAGCACGTAGACGACGAGGTCGTCCTGCCCAGCTCCACGTCCTCAGCCCGCACCAAGAAGCGGAGATCAGATCACAGTCACGAGTCTGAAGAGTGTCATCCCTCCGGTGCCAAGAGACGCGGCGCCTCGCTCGGCGCTGACGCATCCAGCAACGTGCGAAGAAATCCTTCTCGCAGCTCAGCCCTCGGAAGGGCCGATCACGGTGATGACGAGGACGTCAAGGATACCATTGAAGTTGGTGTCTCTTTGTCCGAGGTGGACGAGTCAGAAGTCCGCCGTGGCAGTCACTCAAGTGCTTCATCCGCCGCCCAGTCTTTGGACGGCTCCTGGAACTCGGCGCCCGCCGTATCTAATCTTGGCAGCTTGTATTCGAACGACAAGGGTGCCAACGATGATGGGCGTCCAAATGTTGGAAGCCAGGACGTGGACATTGATCCCAACCTTCGACCAAGCCCTCCCCCTTCGTCTGCGCAACCTGCTGCAATCACGACTGAACCCGTCGAGGCTCAATCTGAAAGCACAGACGCCCCAAAGGTCAATGAGTCTGCCAGCGTCTCTCCCGGCACAGCCGAAGAAAAGTCTGACCTCTCCAACACTAATAACGCTGCTGGCATCCCCAATGCAGCAACGCCTCCAGTTGCCGCACAAGATGAACCACCCGTTGCCAAGGCGGACAAAGTGACAGAATCGGAATCGTTAATAGAGAAACAATCCGAAGACCATGGGGCGCCTTCTTCTGATGTTCCTGTCTCCAATGAGATGAAGGAGCGCACGTCGGAAAACGGCAATCTCGTCTGCTCCAAACCTCCCGACGAGGCCAGGGTCGAACAATTTGTCGGGGAGCCAGCAGAAACTGAGCCATCATCGCTGAAATCACAGGGCGCCGCAGAGCCTACGGGTATCTCTCCTCACAAGAGGACTCCATCAGTGGCTGCTGATGATGAAGTAATCTCAGAAGAGTCAACCGCTATGGATGTAATTGAAGAGGCAGCCGCCAATCGCAGCCCGCCTGCTGAACCGCCTTCGGTAGTGCCATCTATATCGGTGGAGGAGGTTGTGGAACCCCAAATAGAGGACCTCAAGGATCAAGAAGCTCCGCAACAGGAACGCAAGGTATCACCAGAATCGGTTGCGGCTGAAGTCAAGGACCAGATTGTTGAAGACGCAGATACTCCAAGTCCCGAGAAAAGAGACGTCTTCAAACCCAAGAAACCATCGCAACTGGGACCAAGCAAGCCCCAACCAGCTCCTGTTGGCCGTTGGGCTTACTTGACACCATACGTGGACGGTGAATATGTCTCATATCCTGAAAAGAAGGCTCGTTCAGACGATGAAGCCGGCGGAGATGAGACCCCTCCCGAGGACAAGGACGGCGATAAAGATGGCAATGACATGGAGCCCATGGTAGAGGACAACGATGACGCGCCAGACCCCTCGGGGATGGAAGCCCCGACACCCGCCGTAAACACACCGACACGTGGCTCTCCGGTTCCAGACTCAACGGATCCTACCGCTGCCAACTCTCCCGCCCCAGCTGGCGATGATGCAGACGACGGCGACGAGTCTGATTCGCAAGAGGTTCCTGAGCGGAAACGATACTACAGATTTCGCAAGACTCGGGACCCTGAAGAGTACATATCAGCCATCGAAAACTACGAAGAAATGAGCACTGCCGAGCTGTACGAGTTGCTCGAGGCCCTCAATATATCGCTTGTGCAGTGGCAAAACGAATGGCTCGATCTTGGAAAGCTTGTAGACGACCACGAAAATTCACAACGCCGACGTCTAGCCGACGCCAAATACGAATCTAGGACGCGAAACCCAGCTCAGCATGGCATCAACCACGAAGAGCCAGACTTTGTTGTCAAGGGCTACAAGGCAAAGGAACGGGAAGTAATGAGCGAGACTCGCTATCTTCAAGGACAGGACCGCATCATGGCTGCCACTTATGGCTTCGAATACGATCCCCACCCGTCCAAGATTGGCCGCCAGAATCCAGAGACGCAGCAAATTGGCATCATGACCAGAGGGCGCTCGCTGCGTAACCAGCCAAGGCAAACAGTCAAGGCATCGGAAGCTGACGAGGTTACCGGCAAGAGACAACGCAAACCCGTTCAGCTCTTTGACCCAGCGACTCAGGATGTTAGCCGGAGCTCAACGCCCGTTCCTACGCGAGGCAGGAGGCGCCGAAACGTGGGCAACGCAGACGAAGGGCCCCAGGCTGCCTTGACATCAAGCTTCAATGGAGACGGACACTCGGACGCGGAGAACGAAGCTCCAAAGACTAGAAGACGACGCGGTCCGCGTGCCAGCAATGTGGTGGCCAGCGCTGCTGAGGAACTTTCCACGCCACGTAGCTCGGACAACCTGGCGCAAGAAGAGACTGGCAGGTCAGGTCGGCGCCGAGGCAGACAACCAATACGATACGACGAAACGTATGCCGAGTTCATGGACGACGACTCTCAGCCTGAGCCGAAACAACGGAAGCGCCATATGCTGACGCTGAAAATCCCCCGATCCAAGAATTTCAGCGAGCCGTCCTCGGCCATCACCGACAACGGCGATTCGAGGCCGTCAACCGCATCGTCGGAGTCGTCATCTCATACAGCCGAGTCGTCGTATTCCTTCCGACCCAAGCGTCAGAAACGGTTCCGTGACGATGCTGATGAAGCAGGCGAAGCAAGCCAGGCACCACCACGCAAGCGAGGGAAGCGGAGTGTGCCGCAGCCTGTTGGGGGCAATGAGTCGTCCCTTGCTCCTGAGCATCCTGTGCAAGATGCCCTACCAAGCACTGGCGTCCGCAAGGTTGCAAAGATCAAGGTTGTGCGACCTTCTGGCGACGCCCGCAACGGCACCCCGTCCTCACACTCACAGCCTGGCGACGACAAGCCAAAGGACTACAAGAACATGACCAAGTCTGAGAAGATGTCGGCGTCCATGAAGAGTAAGCCCCCGTAATCCTCATTATTACCACAGCCCGCCCGATACTGACGATTCATCCAGGTCGTTGGGCAAATGGAAACATGGCCGGTGCCGTGGAGAAGCGAAAGGCGACCCTTGCTGCCAAGAAGGCAGCTCAAGTGGCTGCTGAACAGAAACTCGGCGTCATCGCACCCAAACCAAAGGTCAAGCCCAGCAAAAAGGATCAGCCTTCTCCGGGGCAGCCACACGCAGGCTACGCGCCAACGATGCCGGGAATCAACTACCCGTTCCCCTCGAATCAGTGATGGACCGGCTGCACCTCGACTCTACCCTACCTCAATCGCCATACGGTGGTTGGATCGTTTTCGCCCCCATTCGACACCGGGTCTCGGCTGCTGACCCTCACCAATTTCCAAGTCAGTCGTTTCGGCCAACTTCATCATGAGAGTTGGACTGATATTTCCCACACAAGATGTACCATCATCGTTCGAGACGGCGCGAATCAACCGCGCTCTGAGCCTCTGCCCCACGCCAACGGGGGCCGGGGGAAACGCCGCAATGAATTAGCAAAATTCCTTGGAGGAGTCCCGGATTTCAGATCTTTGTTTGCGTATCCTCCGTCTGCGCGCATCTCATGCTCCTTTTCTGCATTTATCCTTGTTGAGACCAAAAGGAAATTGGCATTGGAAGGCTAGACTAGACCGACGTCTTACACACACATCCGTTTACGTGTCGAGTAAGACCCCGGTCGGCTTCCGAATACGGCGTTTGGCGCGTGCCCCTTGCTGTCCCCCGCACAAAGGGGCGGGGCGGGTAAACTTCGGTCAATGTTATTTTAAGCACAGATACACCTGAGAGGAATTTACTTGTAAATCCAGCGTTGTTTCATAATAGGCTTCTGTTTGTGCGTCGTGTCTCACGGCGTTTGGTCGCCGTGATGCCTTCCTTGTGCGCCGTGCGTGTGCTACATTGTGTGCGGGGAGGCCGGGATTCGGTCAGCATGTATTCTATTCCGTAGGGCTGGGCTGGACGACGCCGTGCCCGCGACGGACTGCGACGTCGATTTATAACACCCTGAGGCGGCGAGCGACTGTTCATCCCTGAGCATCCAACTCGACCTTTGGACAAGGGGCACCTGCCTACAGAGTTGTTCATCGGAAGAGTCAGAAAGTCGAGCGCACATCACGGTACAGGGTAGGGTAGATGTCGAAACGCACAAGCACACATAAACGCCAAAGAAGCGCAAGCATCCGAAATCGACTGCAAGCCAAATATGCACCAGGCCCGCGCGACAATATGATGCCGACTTGGTCACACACAAGTCTTGCTGTACTTTAGTAATTGTTCCTGGTTCGCCGCGCAATAATGCGTGACGGCACGTTGACACACGTTGTACACAAGGTCACAGCACGACGACAAGGGCGCAACCAGCAGTTGCTTATTTTTCCTTTCTTCTTTTTGCTTGTTCATGATGCAATACCTGGTATGAATCATCCTTGCACGCCCGCAACCAAACCCAAAAAAAAAGTAGAGCCTGCCCCAATCCAGCGACTTTCATGCTTTCCCTGGTGCTCCGTCGTTGTTCCTCTTTCTGCTTTCTTCTTCGCGCGTGGGGAAAAAAAAAGGGCTCCAAGAGGGCGGTCATGGTTGCTTCTATAAATCGCATAGGTGGGGTCATGACCGGTGCCGGGGATTTCTTTTTTTTTTTGGTCCTTTTCCTTCTCAGTTTGCCGTTTTCCCTCGTTTGAACACTTTACATGACGACACCCGAGTTGGAGGCGATACGCTAGACGGGGTTAGTCTGCCTTGGCTGGCTGCTGGAGTAGAGCGGAGTTTTTGGCGTGGGAGAGTGCTTACGGGCCACAGCTCAGCGGCTTCCTTGCCGACGGGGCCGGTGATGGCGGAGCCCTTCATCTCGCCCTTGGGGTTGACGATCTGTGCCTCGTTAGTTGTGTTGAGACGGGGTTTCTCGATGGTGTCGTGCGCGAGATGTGCTCCAGTTTGTCCCGCCACCTCTCTGGCCCGTGTTCATCGAATACTGCCGCCGAAGAGGAAACGGGGGGGGGGACCAAAGGTCGGACACGTCTCGTGCACCGAGGGACAACAGGTGGACACGTACAACACCAGCATTGTCCTCAAAGTACAGGAAGACACCGTCGAATCGCTTCCAGGGCTTGGACTGTCGGACGATGACGGCGGGGTGGACCTTCTTTCGAAGCTCGGGCTTTCCCTTCTTGACGGTGGCCATGACCATGTCGCCGACGCCGCCGGCGGGGAGTCGGTTCAGGCGGGCGCCGATGCCCTTGACCGAGATGATGTAGAGGTTTCGGGCGCCCGAGTTGTCGGCGCAGTTCATGACGGCGCCGCTGCGGAGGACGTGTCAGCCTTTCCGACCCTCGTTGTTTGCGGGCTCCCTTGTGCGCGGGGCAAGGTCGCGCGCGGCGTCTGTTGATGGAGGGGGAATCCAACGTACACTGGGAGACCCAGGGTCATCTTGAGCTTGCCACCAGGGGCACCACGTCTGCACAGAGCCAGTCAGTCAGGTTATTCGGGATGGAGCTGTCGTGTGTCGTGTGTGTCGGCTCATCTCGAGTGGACCGACGTCGAGTGGTGCGGATCGCGTTCAGTTTTTGGCGCTGGAAATCGAACGCGTATAGAAGAGTGTCACAAAGAGAGCCATCTTTACTGTAGATTTCTCCCTTTGTCACCCTCATGGATGCTGGGGGGGGAACTGTTGTCCGCGGCCTTCAGAGTCGTCCCCGGGCTGGTTCCAAGATTGTTTCTTCGCTTGCACGTCGCCGATCCGGAACACTCGAGAATCACGGCATGTGTCTTGCAATAGTTACTTACGAAATCTTGGCCATTGCGTCGGTTTGGTTGTGCCGTTGGTTCGTGAGGAAACCTACTGGGTCTCGGATTGCCGTCGTGAACTGGAGTCTTTTCGGGCGAAAAAAAAAATGCAAGCAATCTGTGGGGTGAGAAACCCTAGGGGAAGCGAGTGATGTGCCACGTGATGATAGGGACTTATCAGTGCGGTCCTGTGTCTGTAGACATGCTCGGCCCCACCCGGCCTTGACGGGGCCCCTTTGATTAGTACCTGTGTACTTAAGTACCTACGGAGTAAGTAGTAAGCACGTTTCGTGTAAGTCACGGAGATCAATCAATCAAGAGACTTTGTTGGCAACATCTCGCTTCTCGTACAGGTACAATCTGTCAACTATACGCGACAAAGGGAAGCATGCAAACATTGCGATTCTTGCTCTCAAGTTTTCTTCGACTGTTGAACCGATGTCGTTCGTCTTTTCTGGTCGTCAGCCATCTTCGACCCTTCTGCGGGCTGCCCGCCTGCATGGCCTTGTGCTTCCAGAATTTCCCAATCACCGTCGGTCGCCCCTTTGTCGTTTTTCAAAGCTGCCTCATATGATGGAGTCGCTTCTGGGACTTTTGCCGTTGGATTGGCGGGCGTTGACCCGGCGACTCTCAGCATGCGGTCGGCCAATTCGTCCTCCTTGAGGAACCGATCCAAGGTATCTCTGTGTCTCGTTAATAAATCCAGACAGGTTCGTTGCTCCCGCTAGGAAGTTGACAAGCCTTTGTCTTGAGCCGGGCATGGTGAGCCGACGAGATGTCTTGGGGGAAAGCTCACATGACGTGTCTGGACTCTGGGGCCATCGAGGTCATTGATTGAATTTAAGTGCGGTCAGAGTGCGCTCCCCATCCTTCGCATTGGCACGGTCCGGTTTGATTAATGACATGACGACAGATGCTCAAGCTTACTCTCGGACAACCCCCGACCAGTCTCCCTAGAGCACCACGGTCTCTATGGCTGCCCTGCGGGCCACACGAGCAGCCGACGGCCGATGCGTCCACGTGGCCTTGCAGCAGCAGCTACGTTTGAAGCCGGGGAAAATTATTGCTGATTCTGGGACCAACCATGGTTTGGGGGCGTCGGTGATTAAGGCTGACGTCATTGTGAGACTCACCCAATATTGCTTCACCGAAGACCGTGAAGAAGTGATGCCAGTCCTAGGAACTCTTGTTTATTGCGACGCTAATCATGCGGAAATTTGCCAGTTCGTAAACAGCCCCTCCAACCGCGCGTTTCAATGTCTGCCAATCACCAAAAGTTTGTGGGATGCAGCACCGCAGACTCGGCCAGTGCCAGTCAAGTTGACCAATCCTATGCTCATTGCAAAAGAGAGGCAGCTTATTCTGCGCAGCTGCAAATGCTATGATTGATGGCGGAAAGAAGGGGATGGTACAGCAAGATCAAGGCCGTTTGCAGGGTCATAGCCAAGACCAAAATCGAACGTCTCCATTATAGGTAAAAATCCCTTGGTCTGTGTGCGAATGAACGAGACGTACCGAACTTGTTACCCTTAAAGTCCCCTACTACGATTGTTGGCTCTTCAATTTTTTTTCGCAGGTGATGCGCCGGAAGCATGCCCGACCAAGACGGATGCTGTCCGCTTGGTGTTGACTGCGCGGACGGTATAATGCAAAGATGGGTACGGAGTAAAGCGGAAAAGAAAAATTCATGTTTGTAACACTAATTATACCAAGAAAATGTCGAATTTGATAGACAAGTCGGAAATCCACGCAAGGTACAGAGAAGTACTCCGTACGAAAAGGTCATTTCAGACGGAGCGGTTTGACAAGGGAGTATAAAGTGAAATAAGGAGCGAGCCTCCAACAAGGCACCACCAACGTGAGTTGGCCCGGTTAGCTCAATCGGTAGAGCGTGAGACTCTTATGAGTACACGAAATCTCAAGGTTGTGGGTTCGACCCCCGCATCGGGCTTTTCCTATCGTTCCATTCTTCGATTGGCATTTTTTTGCCCTTTCTTGTCCCATTTTATGTGTCTTCCTTTCCTGACTGCTTTTATTGTTTTTTTTTCTTGCGCATAATTTTACGGTTCTCGGTAGGCTTGAATGCCTTACTACTACAGAGTGAGTTACTCACTACATTGCTCACTTGGACGCTTATGGTTGAGTCGGAGAGCGCTGCGCAAAGACAGGTTTCCAAATCATGTCAAATGTGAAACAGCTTGGCAGATACTTGGACATGAAGCCTGCCATGTTCCACACGAGAAGACGCGCAAATGAGGCACGTCCTATGAGGGATTAAAACCTTTCAACCTTTCCCGGGAAGTATACAGCTCCAACAGGGACGTGCTATGGCTGCCCTAGCAGGCGAGGCGGCAATTGTTTTGGCGGCAGCCCGACGCCAATGGACCGCACTGGCCTTGCTTCCGCGTCCGTCAACCGACATCAATCATCAATTGATTGTGGCAGCACCCAATGGCGGGAATTAGTAAGCCGGATGGCGCGAAACGAGTTTTGTTGGGCGGGATCAATTGGGGGGCTTGGCTTGAGCTTGGGCTGGAGGGAGGCAACCAGACAATTGCAGCACTCACTAGTCGACGTGGTCTCGTGCCAATGATAACGTTAAATCCCAATTCCACTGAACACCCACTACATGTACATGTAGCAGTTGCTGGCAACAGCGAACAGTTAGTAGGTTCCCGAGAAACTTCCAGGCGTCTGTCTGGTCGACGGCGGCCGTCAGATTTACCCGCCGCTCCCCCACTCGCGCTCTCATACTCAGCTCTGTGACCTGAGCATCCTTCGCCTTCGTGTGTCGTCGTCGTCAGCCAACGCTGGTATCTATCTTCACAGACGCGCCGTCTCAGGCTTTTTGTCTTTTGACGCCCTATCGGTCGCCCAAGGGATTGCCCATGTCGCACTCAAAGACGGCTCGGCCCCGTCTATATAACTATATGCTCGCGGCAAATCGCCAGATTCAGCGACAGCCCTCGTCATGACAAACTCCTTCGGCTTCCACAACATGGGCCAGCCTCAAGACGGCGCCGACAACGTCAAGATGCCGTCGCCGGCTTCACCTTTGCAAGACGCCGCACAAGCCTCGTCGTCTTCCTCACATCACCAGTCCGGAAACGTCACCGTCTATCACACTACAGGCCCCGATGCCTACACCAGCCCGATTCCGGCGCCGGGAAGCTCTGGACATCCCGCCTTGAACCCCAGATCATGCGTCACTTGCCGTCGGCGCAAGGTTCGTTGCGACAAGCAGATGCCCTGCTCCAACTGTCGCCGTGCACAAATTCCATGCGTCTTCCCCGCGCCTGGTCGTGCGCCTCGCCAGCCTCGACCAAAGGATCCTAACGCACCGCCCAAGGCGTCAAGTCACCGGGAGGCGGATTTGATCAAGAGATTGAGGAAGCTGGAGGGTATGGTGGAAGAGCTGAGCGGTGGTCACAATGATGAGCCTGCTGGCCGCGGCACCTCGACTGCCACTTCTCCCGACATGCAGCCTGGTATGGAAGGCCTGCCGCAGCGTCACATATCGAGCGGCTTGGATCATCTCGCTGGCCAGGAGGATTGCCCGAGAGGAACCGACTCACCGGCTGGTCACGGTGGTGAAGGCGGTCCAAAGGAGAAGCAGCCAACTTTCGGTCGTCTGGTCTCGGATGACCAACGAGGCACCTCTCGCTACGTGAGCAGCGGATTCTGGTCAAAACTTAATGATGAGGTATGTTGCCCAAATCCAGCCCCTGCTATCCATGATTGGAGCTAGCTTTTGATGCTTTCCATTTTCAGCTGGATGCCATTCGCGAGGAAACTCAACGCCTCCCAGATGAAGACGCTGAAGATTCAGACTTTGAGGGGACACCGACAGACTCACCATCTACAGGCTTTGGTAACATCACAGATCACCAAGGTTTCATTTTGGGTTATCGATCGGCGGATGTGAACCTACAACAATGTCATCCGCTGCCGTCTCACTCCGCCTTTTTGTGGTCGGTGTACAAGGAGAACGTCGAACCTCTCATTAAACTCATGCATGTCCCTTCCGTCGAATTAATCCTTCAAGATGCAAGGAGAAACCATGGCAGGCTCACTCCCGGCAATGAGGCGCTGGTATTTGCTATTTACTTTGCAGCCATCACCTCACTGGAGCCAGATGAAGTAGGAATCCCTGCATTCTCCACTTGCTTATGAATCTCGTCCTGATTGCTAACCGTCGCTCTCAGGTACAAGCCAACTTGGGTGCAAACAAAGATGACATGATCGCTCAATATCGCTTTGCCGTGGAGCAATCCCTGGCTAAAGCCAACTTTCTTGATACGTCAGACCTTGCCGTCCTTCAATCCTTCGCCCTCTTCCTCATTGTCGTACGACGCCACGACGACAGTCGTTTCTCTTGGTCTTTGACTGCACTGGTAATTCGAATCGCCCAGGGCATGGGCCTGCACAGAGATGGAACTCACTTGAAGCTGTCTCCGTTTGAGACGGAGATTCGCAGACGTCTGTGGTGGGCGATTCTAGTCTTGGACCTCCGTTCTGCCGAGGAACTCGGAACCGACATGACTATTAACGAGGGCTCCTACGACACCTTGAAGCCAAGCAATATTAACGATTCAGATATCAGCCCCGGAAGCACCGAGTTTCCCCTCCCTCGAGAGGGAAGATCTGACTCCGCCGTGTCCATCGTTAGATGTGAGATTTGTGGGCTCTCCAGACGTCTTGTTGCCGCCGCCTCGGCCATGTCATCTTCCTGTCCTGGAGTCGACCAAACCACCATTGCTGAGCGAGAGCGCATGCTCATCGAGGTGTATCAGCGTGTTGAACACAAGTTCCTTCAGCACGTTCTGGACGAGACAGATCCGCTGTATTGGGTAGCAGCCATGATTGCTCGCGTCATCGTGGCCAAAATGTGCCTTGTTATCTACTATCCCGTTCTCTTCCCCGGCTCCGAGTTCGAACTCTCAGACGAGATCCGCCAGCGCATCTACGTCGCTGCTATCGAGGTGATTGAGTATAACCACAAGCTTAACACGGATCCTAGATGCAAGCAGTACCGGTGGCTGTTTAAGACGTACACAAACTGGCACGCCATCGCCTACATATTGATTGAAACATGTCGACGCCCGTGGACGGCCCTGGTCGAGCGTGGTTGGGACGCCACTACCGGCTACGACATCGATCCTCTTGAACTAGCCAAACGGGCAGATCATGCAGCGGTCTTTCTCCCTCTGCGAAAACTATTCGCCAAGGCCCGCAAACACCGTGAATCGGAACTTGCTCGCTTGAGAGCCAACCAGGACGAAGCCCGTCGGCTGGATTTTGCAGAGCGCATGAACCCTGCACACGCACGTTTTGGTCCCGTCCCTGGCGCCGAAAACGTCATGGAACAGATGCGGGAGAAGTGGTGGTCTCTCGTTCGCCCCGGCGGATCCAGCCCTATGCCATCATATTCCATCGTCCGCCAAGCTGCTTCCTCCCAGGAAACCCCGGCCACGACAGTCGCCCCTGGCAGCGATACCCTGAACTTACCGGGCAATATCCCCGTACAGCTTAACGTCTCTAACGCGGCCATGGAATACATGGATGAACTCATGGCCGAGCCAAACCCGAGCATGGCTGAACTCTGGCGGCTAGACAACCTCGCCGACAATGGCGATAATTTGGGCGCATCGGGACCGGCACGGGCCCCCCATATTTCTCCTCAGAATATCCTGGGCCAGGACGCTTTTCAACAGCAGGCACTCACCTTGCAGGCGCAGCCACCCAGGGACGATAACCTGCCGTCATCTTTGTGGAGTGCTCCGTTTACTGTGATGAATACACAGTTTGATGTGGCGGAGGACGCTGATATGCTGGGGGATGACTTTAATTGGCAACGTTGGAGTCAGAGACTCAGGGGCTTGGAGATAGGGAGTACCCAGACACCCGACGGTTGGTGAAGCAAAGGATGATCGACGGTGTTTGGTGTTGGGGAGATTCTTTTCGGGGGATTTGTTACAATGCATGTACGATATCTCGGGGGCATTGGATGCGATTTTGGTATTTTGCATGGATGACAAAAACCTACGTCCTTGATGAATTTTAGAACCCCAGGCTATTTTGAATTCAGACAACCTTTTCAAGTTGAAACGGCTGCAGCCTTCAAAGACAAAAAATTTGATGGACTTGAGAGGAAGATTTGAACATGGATCTTGGGTTGAGACAAATCGTCATTCCGACCCACTTTTCTTTTCAAGGCTATTTAAGACTACATTTATTGAGTCGGGAACAGAACTTTGACCTGGCAACCTGTGCTATTTCGCTGCAGGCATCCATCGCCAACATTTTCCACGGAACACAGACAATCACGGACACCAAAATTTTTGCAAAGTGCCAAGATGGATCCTGGCCGCCAGGCAATGATTGACGGCCGAAGGTCTCCCATTCGCCGCAATGTCACATCTGCCCGCGTCGACGCGAACAACCGAATCTCGAAATCCACGAAACCAGGACCCTCCAAGACGGCTCAACATGCAACCCAGTATCTCACAGCAGAAGAACAATCGAGAAAGTTTGTAGCGGACGAGGATAAATTCGTGCTGAAGCAGTCCAAGAAGAAGGCGGACATTCGGGTGCGCGAGGGGCGAGCAAAACCAATCGACCGCCTGGCCTTCAATCTGCGTTATATTGACGAGGAACGAGATGTTTTCGATGACGATGAAGGAGATATAGATATTGAGCTCGATTCGCCTGAAGCGACAGTACAGGGGCTGACCTTGACTCAACTTCAAGAACTCGAATCGGATATTTCGTCATATCACATTCTTGAGACGGACAGACGAAACCGACAATACTGGGAAGCTTTGCGTACAATCTGCGCCGACTTCAAGTCGAAAATTGATACGAATAGCCGAGATGGGCGTGTAGTAAAGAGCGTCGTGGACGATATCGATCGCATTCTCGGCCCAAAATCGTATGACGAGTTGGAGGCTCTGGAGAAGCAAATCAAGGCCAAGTTACGGTCCGACGAAAACATTGACACCGACTACTGGGAACAGTTGTTGCATCATCTTTTGGTCTGGAAATCCAAGGCCACTTTGGCGCGAATCTATGATGAAATCAAAGATAAGCGGGCCGAAAGGTTGAAAGCACGAGGACCGGTAGCGCGGCGGCAACAGGACCCAACATCGATTCCGAGTCCAGTTGTCCATTCCGACTTGCCGCGTTCTCCTCAGCCTGGGGCGAGTGAAGATGCTTCCAACGTTACCAACGCCCTTTACAACCGAGAAGCCGCAAAGGGTGTCTCTGAGAATGAAGAGATTTTCAATGCGGAAGAACAAGTGCCTGCTCGTTCAAAGCCTCAATGGGCAGGCATATACAAAGCCCGCAAGCCAAGGTATTTTAACAGAGTTCAGATGGGATACGAATGGAACAAGTACAACCAAACCCATTACGACCACGACAATCCCCCCCCGAAAGTCGTTCAAGGATACAAGTTTAATATATTCTATCCCGATCTTGTTGATAAAACGAAAGCACCGACTTTCAAGATTATCCGCGAGCATGGGAGGAGGAGAGGAGAGTCTTTCGCAGCGGCTGGTGAGACCGATACATGTCTGATTCTATTCATAGCGGGACCGCCTTACGAGGACATCGCCTTTCGAATTGTGGACAGAGAATGGGATTATAGTGCAAAGAGGGATCGTGGATTCAAGAGTTCGTTTGAAAAGGTATGGCTGGACACGGTTGTTCGATTCTCGGTCCAGCATTTCTCATGACTAACCGCCGTCAAGGGTATCTTGCAACTGCACTTTCAATTCAAGAAGGTAAGCGCTCGAAGCCCTGATGGACCTCTTTAGCGAGAAAGACGTCTAACCAAAGCCCCGTAGATATTCTATCGCAAGTAGAAGGGGTAGTTGCCTGCAGGCTTGCATGGTTTCCCCCGCCGTACAGTCGTTGGCCAGACGCGCAGCTCCTTCAACAGGTTTTGGTTGAGCAACGGAGTGACCGGGAGAGAATGACTCTGAGCAGCAGTGATGTCTCCGCAGGGGGGCTCTTACATGGTGTTGTCGCGCGGCTCGTACTTCGGACGACCACCCCGTACATGCAGGCTCCGGGCAGCGCAATTTGTGCAAATACATCGCCGGGTTTTGCTCATCGGCTGTTCTCTTCCCGTCGATCCCTTGTATTACGCCGCTGGCGTGCAGCCGTGCCTCATGTTCATCCCTGATTTTCCATCACCTGCATTCTCTGTACCCACTATGCATCCGTCAGATAGCTGCGCGGTCGCCTTTCAAACCACATGGTAATGGGCCGAAGTCGTTTCTTCTTTACCGGCGCGTCGGTGTTCAAGCTGGGCTCTGCATTATCCGTCCAGCCAGAAGCTATGAGACGTAGAGTCCCTTCTTCTCCTTTACTCAGCACTGCGGACGCTCGTCCACATGCGGCTCCGATGGCTTCTCATCTCTCCGACACGGGGAAATACCAAGACCATATATATCGGACACTGTCTGGATCGGTGCCGTGTCGCCTAGAATCAATGCTCTCCGGTAACAAAGATGATGCACTGCAGGAGCTGGAAGTGTAATACATGACCAAACTAAGTACCTGCAGCCGAATCTCACATGCATCCCTGATCTACTCCTCGGGAGTTTTTACGCAAACACGCGCTGCCTTGCAAGGATCACGGCTCAGCCTGTTCGAGCAGGTAAGGGGTTCACGGACAGGGAGCTGGGTTCTAGAAAATCGTCTCTTTCCTGCATCCTGCACCTCTGGAAACCTGGATCACGTTGCTATTGGATTCCAGCTCTCCGGGTTGCGGCTACTACGTACTAATATTGGATGCTGACCCAAGATGGTCTGCAAAGACGACCTTTGGCGCCATGGCAAGACGACAAGCTGTGCAATTTGGTGGCGAAGGCAGGCCTCAGTGCCGTCAGGGACGACTCCCCAAGGTCAGTCGTTTCCAATCATTTGCTGTCCTCCAGCATCCTCCAATGCCCTCGTGGTGGCACAAGCCTTCGTCTGGTGAAATCGCCCAGGCTCATTTACAGCTATGTTGTCTCACAGCCCGGCGGTCGAAATCCTTGTCTGATTGCCCACCCCCGGACACAACACGCAACGCAGCACACCAGGCCCAGGCATCACACGCCCCTGACTATGAAAGGTCTGTCTGTCTGTGGGCGCCAGGGCGAACCGCACGCCGCACCTCTGACCTGTGGCCTCTGGCCTCTGACCTCTGACCTCTGACCTCTGGGCCTCGCGGACCCATTCGAAAGGACGGCTTGCTCGAAATACATGCCGAATGTTGGGCGTTGAGGGTTTGTGCCAATTTTGTTTTTTTTTCTGGGCAAGTCAGGAAGGGCCATCGCCCGGCCCGTTTACGGTGCCATGGCCGAATACCAGATTTACCTTGTCCATGCTCAACGCATCCCATATGTGTGCACAAATGGAGGTACACACGTGCGTGCGTGCATACTGAATACCTACGACACAGAAACATGGGTGGGCTGGTTTTTTTTTTTTTTTTTTTCATGTGTACTACACTGCTGAATGCTTGTATCAGGCTACTCAGACTTCAAGCAAGCCCCTTTGCCACGGTGCACGCCCTCCCCAGAACGGCCGGCCTGGTGCCCGCCAGCAGGTCTGGATGGATAGAGCAACGCCCAGGCAGCAAGTTGTTGAAGTTGACCGGGAGAGCCATGGCTTAAGGCTAGCGGTACAGGCTGTTGATTCCTATTATAACGACTTCCTCAGTCCCCTTGGTGAGCCTGGACGCCCTTTCTATATCCTTTTTTCCTCTTCATTCTTGGATATCCACGTTCCGGCCTCAGAGAATTCATGTACGGCGTTGTTGCAGCTGGCAAAGCATCTCTTTCCCGTCATATCACTGCACCCTTGTTGTTGCCCATCTCCGACAGATACAGTCCTCTTTTACAACTGAGTCAATGTGCGCAGTGTGTTACAGCTGCATGTGACGTCGACCATCGATACCTGTCAAGCTCTCCGACCTGCATCTCTAATCCACATATATACATACACACTTACACGCAGAATATCATCACTTGATTTGTGTGGGCAAGGTGGGCAGAGCACCCTTTGCTTTTGGACGGGAAGACCGGACGGGGAGTACAACCGTGTGAGCTTTCGGCCTGGGTTGGCTTCCAATGACGAATGGGTCCACCATTCTCTGACAAAAGATATCCCGTGAGCTACACGAGGTCTTTGGAGGTTGTGAGGGTTGAGCAGCAAAAGCCAGTCACCATGGCAGAGTTTGCTGCGACGCAACTCATGTATAAGAATTCCTGTGCCTTTTCACAAGTCACATCTCCTTCCGAGACTCCTCATCTCAACCGGATGAGCAACATGACTATGACTGTACAGAAACCAACAGCTCCATCCTCCAATTACACAAGCAACGCCATGGCTTCTGGCATTTCAGTTTCCAAGGGTCGAATGGCCTGGCCGTCGCCACCTCTGGCCCCGACTGATGTCGACACCAACTACTACGTCCAGGACTTTGCCGCGGCGTGTAACGGGCTGGCAGCAGGATGCAGTTATTCAACAGCACCTCCCAACGATGTGTGGTGTGCTTCTGTGCCTGCTGTCAATCAGCAACCGTCGGAGCAGTATCAAGCTCAAGGGATGTCTGGCAACGCCCAGGATCCCCCCAACATTTGTACGCCGAGTCCGTCAACCGATTTTGGGTTGGATAGCACGGACGGATTTCTCCTCGCGCTCAACTGTGACAATGGAGACCCTTGCGGCCATCTGTGGGGAGTTGACATCACGCCATCGATGAACACATTCGGGAGCAGCCCGAAATCTCAGCCCGACTCGGCGGTCGACTCGCCGGCCTCAATGGACACACCCAAGGACACAGCAACTGCAAGTCGCCAGGAGCCTCGGTCGGTTCCTTGCTCAGCATCTCCACCGTCAGACTCCACCGAATCTGGGGACACGGAGAAGGCTGATGAGCCGTATGCAAAATTGATCTACAAAGCGATCATGACTCGCCCAGACTACTCCATGACGCTGCAGGAAATTTACCAATGGTTCCGAGAACACACGACCAAGGCAGTGACGGAGACTGGCGGTTGGCAAAACAGCATCCGGCACAACCTGAGTATGAACGCGGTAAGGCAACTCCCTCTTGGCCTCGCATGGAAAATTGGCACAATTATCCTTGCAGCAGAAAAAGAACTCTCCGGGGCTGACTTATTTGCTTTACTGGACAGGCGTTTAGAAAACGTGACAAGGTAATCTCCAAAGCTCCACGGAACGTGTCGGGCACAACCGAGGAGTCCAAACGGGTAAACGAATGGGTGTTGGAGGACTGGGCCATCCGTGACGGTGTGCAGAGCACTACGAGATACCGACAAAAGACGTACGCGAAACGAGCCGGCGGCTCCGCAGGGCGAACCGGAGCAGAGGGATGGGCGGTTGAGCACTCGGTCAAGCGAGCACTGTCCGGCCGCAAAGGCGGATGCGCCACGAGAGCTGCCCGAGTGGGAAGAACGAGCTCGAGCTCGTACGGACAGGTGATGCAGTTCCCTCAGCAGTCTCGGCAACTGCTCGACTTCCGGCCTGGCTCGCCTACCTATGCCTCCTCGGTGGCCGACATGTACGGCATGAGGCCTGCTCTGCCCGGCCAGTATACCGCCATGCCCCAGTACCCGTCACTCGACGCCTACAGGGAAGGCATGATGATGGCGGCGTGCGGAGGCGATGTCGCCTCTGAGCTACAGCAGCTGGGCGCGGCAGACCCGGCGTCCAGCGATGAGGCTCCCGCCCAGTGTCGCAGAGCACCGGCGACGGACGCCATGGCATTTGACCCCAGCCAGATGCAACGGCATGCGAGCGCCAAGTACGAAGAGGCCGAGGCCTGTGTGTCTGCGCTGCCGACATGTCGTCCCTACCAGCCGTTGCAGGGGAGCCAATACGTTTGGTGGAATCAAACCGGCCAGTAGGGGGGGACGTGGGTGCCAGGCGAGACAGTCGGCGACCTTGCGAAGGCTCTGACCACCCAACGTCTCCCGGCCGATCGGCTGCATGAGCGGGAAGGTCTGCACGTCGGAGGACCATTTGTCATTTTTTCATTGTTATTATTTTTGTTTTTGCGCGAACCGGGGCCGGGCACAGCAGGGGTGGTTGGTTTGGGGCGGCGGGGGCCCCGTCGTCGTCGTCGTGTGTTGTTGACTGTTTGGGACAAAGGACATTGGACATTTGCATGGCTGAAGTCGAATCGAATCGAACGAATCCCTACTTGCGTGTGGCACCGCTGTTGTGCGTGAAACGGCAACTGGTCTGCGAGCAGCGCCGCAACCGCGGGTTTGGCATGTCTTGGCAGAGGCCAGCAGAGCCAGCAGCCAGCAGCCAGCCAAGCACACGCAATCCTCCCCTCCCCTCCCCTCCCCTCCTCTCCTCTCTGTGCCACCTCACGAGCCTGGGTGGAGGCCCTGTGCCACGGCGAGGCGGCCGTGGGTGGGTGTGATGGGACCGAGAGAAGTCCCAGTGATCTGGGTCTCCATCGCCTGAGAGCCCGGCACGACGGACGAGTTGCGGACCTGGTGGTTGACGTGCCGAGCATGCATGGGGGGGGACGAAGCCACATGGAGGAGTATGAGTGACGCTGACGCCGAAACTACGTGCACGACGAGTACGACGAGGGACACGGAACAGAGTCCGGCGGGTTTGGAACTGAGGGGGATGGGCGCCATCGTGGCATTGGCATTTTGTTTCCGCTCCTGGCCTCTTTGAAGATTTTGGACACACACGCACACACACACACACACACAAGAGACAAAAAAAAAAGACGTTGAGGAGGAGCAACTGTTCACGTCATTGCTTGGTCCGGGGACCACCGAGCAACGCTGTTGTGCAACCCCGGCCAGACTTGGCAGTTGTCGACTGTCGATTCTTCACTCGCCATTGTACTCCTACTTCTCCTTGTGCTCCTTTTTGCTTTCGTCTCATTCCCCGTGGATGAAGTTGCAGACGAGGGGAACGGACGCGGTTGCATCAACGTCTGGGTGTAATGTGATTACAGTTTCTTCCTGCTTTGTTCTTCTGCTGTGCTTCCCTCCCTCCCCCTTCTCTCACAGCCGGGGGCGGGGGTTCGACTTCGTCTCTGGTCTTTGTTTTCCCACCGTCTGGGGCAGAATACATCATCGCGTGCGAGTTTCTTTCTTGGCTGAAGATGACGCCGGCAACGGCAACGGCAACTTGACACGCGCGGTGGTTAGCAATGCGCACATGAAACAAACATACCTGGGGTGATAGCACGCAATACACGTTTCTGCTGCCGTTCCCGAGCCTAAATTACAAATATCGTGACATGGCCGCTGGGCACCGCTCGAGGCCGTTGGCGTGGGCGACGGCGATGGCGACGGCGATGGCGCCGCGCCCATCCCTCCATCCTTCCTTCCATCCATCCATCCATCATCCATCCTCGCTGCCAACGTGCCGTGCCGGCCACCGCCCGGTGCGCCGGAGAATAAAAACGCACAGCCGCAGCAGAGCGACGCCCCCCGGACGACAAGAGCCCCTGCCCAGAGCCCCCACGGCGAAGAGAAGAGCAGACAGGACAAGAGACTCAAGGGCGACGGGGGGGGGACGCAAAAGAGACGCAGGCTGGCCCGCCCAACGCCGCAACGCCGCAACGCAGTGAGACAGCGTCAACGGCGATGCCCTCGCCCTCGCCCCCTCCCAAACCGTGCACGCGCAGTCGGATCCGAAGCGTCGGACATGTCAACCAGGCCGGGCCGGGCATCGCGGACGGGCCACCTGGTATTTGGAAAGCTGGGCGTGCATTTTCACCCGTGCTCCTGTTTGCACTGAAGGAACTACGAGCACGCACTCCGTGCCATGTACGTATGTGTAAGGCTGGCACGAGACATTGGGCGGCGCGCTGCTTTGCCTTTGCTGCAAGGGAGTCTCCCATCTCTGCCGTGTGCCATGTGCCATGTGCTCATGCTTCATTCTTGACACGCGGGCCCGTCGACGTCGACGCTCGGCGGCTCCTGATTGCCGTGGCTGGCAGTCTGTCGACTGGAGGGCCGCTGCGCTGCGCTGGGAGAGGGAAAGGGCCGACTGGGACTGGGCGGCGTAGGACTATATATATAGATGTCAGATGTCGGAAGACACGGACGTGGACGTGTATATATATATACATACATATACATGTATATATATGTGTGTGTATATATACACACATACATACGCCGTATCGTCGTGCGTCGTATACTGAGCGCCGCGGACAAATGCAAACACTGTCCTCTTGTATCATCGTCCCCCTCAGTGCTCACTACTCGCTGGGCATTGGTTCCCGACGGGCAACTCTGTTTCACGCCACGCCCGCCGGGGGGCCAAAACATTGTTCCTGCCCGTTTTTACTCTAGACATGGGGAATTCCGCAGCAACGGTCGGGTCCGGGGGGCCATCAGGACAGGACAGCCCTGCCTGCCCTGGACTCTGGACTCTGGACCCTGGGGCCTGGGGCTGGGGCCTTGGTGGCCGCGTGCTCCGTCCTTGGGGAGTGCGCCGGCACTGGCGCAGTGGAAATGGCAGTGGGAATGCGCCGGGGATCATGGGTCCTTGCCGCGTTTCTTCTGGTGCCACGAGCTTCGGACGACCTCGGATGACAGATCTCCCTCTGCGCCAGACTTGGCCGCCGTCTCTGTCTCTGGGAGGGGTTGATCAGAGGCCGCCTGTGGCCCTGTGCGACCTCATCTTGGGCCCGCGTTGCGTGCTCTCCTCTCCCTGTGTCCTGTGTGACGGGGCTGTCTGTCCTCTTGTCGTGGCGGCCACTGACGCGGCGTACGGAGTACTCCGTCTGTGTTGCGCAGATATTCTATTCTTCTGACAGGGTTGGTGGTTCGGCGTTCCCTTCCTCCTCCGCCGCCTCCTCCTCCTGCTCCTCCTCCTCCTCCTCCTCCTCTGTTCCCCCTTGTCCCTGGCCACCTTGTGCCGTGTTTCTTCATCCGCCGTGATGATCACGATTGTTGTTGCTGCCGTTGTTGTCATCTGGTCACCGTCTCGCTCTTGTTTCTGGCACCCGCCGTGATGGAGTCTGTGAGCTTGCGGCCTCGCGGCAACCGGCTTGGCGCCGGCGTGCAATGTCCGGCCCTCCCTACTCCGTGTGTGCTGCTTCGGGCGGCCTAAGGGAGCCTGGACTGGTGGTCTTTATTGAGACCACTGCATCGGCATGGCCTGGCATCGTATCGCATGGCAGCGCATGGCATCGCATGGCATCGCATGGCATCGCATGACATGGTGTTGGTTCCGTGCGCCCCCTTTGACTGAGTCGCGCACGTCACGCTATCTGCTCTCCGTGCTCCGTGCTCTGGACCAGGACCGCATGAGAAGACGGCCTTGGCATGTCTTAGATTGCGCATGTCGCGACTTGTCCGAACCGTTGTTCACTATAGAAAACCTGGACCCCGAGCTGCGTACCGAGCACTCCGTGCACACCAAGTACCAGGCCAGACGTCGTCGTCTGTGCTCGCCGTGATTCTGTGCCCCGCGTACAAATATATTCATGCTTGCCTCATGTCGTGTCGTTTCCTGCCATGCCCCCAAGGCCTCCCTCCCCCAACCAAGGCCAAGATGAGGCTGGAACGTGTGTTGGTCTCGCAGGACTGAGCTGCCCGGCAAGTAGTCAAGTCAACTGGAACAGACGAGAAGCAAGTCCCGTGTAATTCGCATCGTCCTCGAGCCTGGGAATGGTATGGGTGCAGCCACGGGGCACGCTGTACAAAGCTTGGCTTGGCAAAGGGTAATAAAATGGTCGAGTCGCAGCAGGGCGTTGGTCGATGCTGGCTCCCAGCAGCCAACCTATAATGGCCGTTGTGGATGTTTCCGTCGCCGCATCTCAGGGAGAACGAATTGTCCTTGAGAACAACAAGGGCTGCCACAATTTGTCATGGCTTTGAGCCATTTATACGAGCGTCCATGATGCCCGTTGAATTGACTATATTGGTCACGGTTGGTGTGTAACCCCCGGAGCGGAATTGCGCATCATGCAACAGTCACCCGCGCAATCAACTGGAACCTTCTGAGCAGGCACCGAGTCGTTGATACGTCTGGTCGAATTTGGTGATTTCTAGCAAGAGACGCATCGGCCACAGCGGCAAGCTTTCGAGCTTGTTTCGTAGGGGGCTGCCATGCGCCCCTGATATTATCACATTGTTGAATCTCCAGTCCGTTCTTGCCTCTGCCTCACGCGTCAACACGAGAGAGTCCAAGCCGACGAGTTCGTTCGTTGTCCACTCTATTGATAGACACCGTAGACGGCCCACGGTCGTGGCTTGACGAGCTCGAGCAGCAACGGATAGTAGTGACGGCAAGCGCGCGAGACTAGTCCGGCGGCAGGTTCTATTTTGCTCGTGCAAGGCTAGACCTTGCTCCCGTTTCTGGATCGAGGATTCCACGGTCAAACTCGGCCTGCTCAAGTCAATATCGGTCCAGGTAGATCGGAGGCTCGTCCATGGTACGCAGCAATGCGAGCTGTTTCCCACCCCTCCCCCTGTCTCGAGGGAGAAGGTCGACCCAGGGTGAGCAAAGGGATGCGTACTCCGCATGTCTTGTTGAATGAACTCCTCCCATGTGCCAATAATAGAGGTTCCGACAGGATGCCAAGCTAACTAGTGTCAGGGCTAGCAATGACGGCCCTGGTCGGTCCTCATCTGCTTGGTTCGGTTCGTCTACTTGGCGAATCCAATTCGCCAATGCAACTCTCGGTAGTTCGTCGAGGGGATTCAGCCTCGTGTTGACTGCATACGGTCAGCCCTTCCATCCCGCATCGTTGCCGGCTCTAGAACGTTTCTCGTTTCTGCATGAACTCGGAGACGCCGGTGCAGATCCTCCGTCAAGACCAGGGCATCTCTAATACCTGGCATTCTGGCTTTGTTTTCTCCTCAGCCCCGTTCGCCACACAACTTTCGTCGCAGTTGTGCAGTCGTCGCCAGAGTGGTTGTTGAAACACCGAGGAAGCCTTCCCAGATGAGGCGGATTGGAAGGAAAGGGGAGCAGAAACATGAGCGCACGGCTGGGACAGTTATATGTCTTCTATTCCCTCGACACCCTTGCTGCAGGATTCTTGCATTCCCACACCAGCAAATTGATTGATCCTTCTCGAACGCAGGATAAGCAGCCATCTCTATTTGTGGCATGGCGCAACATGTGTGTTTCCGGGATCGCGCCGCAAGATCTGGGTCTGGCAAGGATGTACAGACTGCGGGCGCCGCATCCCAGTAGTCTGGATGCCACTCGGCTTGCGGCGCCCGCTGCCGCGAAGGCTTGTTCTTCTACTGGCGATTGAACCGTCAAAGTTTCAAACTGATCCATGCGGAACGTCTAGTTCCCGTCGTTCGGGCACGTGGGCTCGCGCTGGCTGCCTGATGGCCAGCCATGCGTGCTGTGTTTTGCTGACGGGGGACTGATGATGGACGACGGTTTGCAGTGCGATAGGCCGTAGGCAACAAGAGCCAATGTCGTAACATCAACCGATTCCTCCTTTCAAGACGTGGCACTTACGAGCCTCCTCCATCTCCATCTTGTCATGTCAGCCAAGTCTCCCATTGATGACTGACGACATCGTTTAATGGAGTATGATTTATGAATTTTTTGGGGCAACACAGTGTACTTTAGGTTTCCGATAACCACGAGGGTCCTTGACTGGCCTCGAAATATCCCCAAACAGGGAGACCCTCAATACTTCTTCGTAGCCCTCCTTGCGGATATCAGTGAGGGTGGGTTGTGGTTGTGCTACAAAAGACATTAGCATGATATCAAACGTCATATATCATCGTTGTGTCTCTGGCCCAGGATGGCCGAATTCGCTGTTGGCAAGCTCGAATGCATCATGTTGTCGGGACTGGACGCATGTCCAACACACACGCAGAACAAATCAGCACAGCGAATGCAAAAGCATAAATCAACTGCACGAGTATCCAATTTAATTGTGGACATATGGTGATTGCCATCCAGATTGCCAAACCACCGGTCATCATACCATGCTGCTTATAGTCATTGGGGCCCAAGTTACTCACAATATGAACTATCATTAAGCGATAGAAGTTAAGCTCCCTCTCTAGAACCGTCTCTTTTTCTTGGCTGGACCTGCCGCAGCCTTTCTCTCCAGTTCGCGTTTTAGTTCTTCTCTTTTACGATCTGCTCTTTCCCGTGACGTTTCTCGTGGTTGCTCATCATTTGGGGAGTTTGTTCTGCGAGTTGCTGGGCGACCACGTTCCGGAACCCCATCTTCCTGCTTTGCCATCTTGGATGCCTTGCCACCAATCGTGCCAAGGTTCCGGGAACCTGTGTCCCTGGCTACGGGAGGTGGACTTGCTTCTGGCGCCTTCGCCCTGTGCGGAGATTGTGAGTTTGACCGTCGTCCGCCAATTATGCCAAGGCCCACAGTCTTTCCGGAACGTCTTTCGGGTGATGGAATGGGCAACGAGACGAATGCTGAAGCCGTGGTATCATCATCTGACGCCTCGGATGCCGTCTCTTCATCATCCGCTGCCGGCTTTGCTGTGTTGCTTCTTGGCGGCGGTGACGGGGGCCGAGGTGGTGCCGGCTGCTTCGTGCCTCCGATGGTTCCTAACCAGGCGCTTCCAGGCTTGGAAGTTTCAGGTTGTCGTGTACGGTCAGACAGAGTAGATGGTGGATCGCCATCTAGAGCGGAATCGTCTTCCCCATCCGTGGAGGCGTCATCTGTTGGTGGCACATCACTAGCAGCAGCATTCTTTTTCGCTGACCGCAAGTGTGGAGGAGTAGACTGAACCTGGAATTCATCGTCGTCATCGCAATGACATGGTTGTGGTGGAGGAGGAGGTGTGACCATGTCCCTCCTCGAAGCCGAACCTTTGGGTTCCCTTCGTTGAAAGCTCCGGCTTGTCGGTGGGAAATCATGCCACCATTTGTCTAGTTCAGGAGACTTGTCCACCTCCAGTGCAGACCGAAACTCTAACCCAGTATCACCAAACACGTGTTGTACAAGGTCATTCACAGAGCTTGGGCCGACATCATCTGAGCCAAGCTCCGTCGTCCACCGCCGCTCATTGAACGGCGCCAGTCCTTTCACACGATCCTCAGCAGCTGACCGTGTGATCCTTTTTCGGCCAGACAGCGCAGTAAACACATGTTCCAGCCCAGTTCCCATTGTCTCCAGCTTGTCCGACAACTTGGTTATCACGGCGTCCTTATCTGCAATCTTCTGCATCAATGATTGCATCTCAGTTTTCCTATCAAATTGGGCTTGTATCAACGGCAAGACCAAATCAGTTGCGACTGCAGAAGGCGGCTGTTTCTTAAGATGTATCGGCCACCTCAATGGTTGGAATGCCGGGAGCGGACAAGTTATCTCCAACGTAATACCATCGTCTGCGGCGCTAGAGGAGTCTCCTGGAGCCAATGTAAGGCTCGTTTCGTCATGTCCAGGCCGGGTTGAATCTAGTGCCTTGCTCAGACAGGATAGGAATGTAGTCATGTTCTCAGCGGTGTCGCTGGGGTCGATGCTCGTGTTCTCGCTCCAACCTCGCATGCAAATGGCTTTCCTATCCAAGCTTTCCATCCATATATTTGCCATGTCACTAACACGGATCACATAAGAAGACGCGCCTGTCTCAAAGTATACCAAAAGCACAGGAATACTGGATGATACCGGCAGTGGCAGAAACCGCCACGTCCCCGCCTTCCCCGATGCCATGGCCGGTGGCCGGGCCAAATGAATGGTTCGTCTTTGTTCAGATGGTTGAGTTTGGCAGCAGACTACCAATCCGTGACGCATGCAGAGGCTTTGAGAGGGCCACTGAGTTGAGATCTATAGCGAGGTAAGACTAGGATATCCACAAGGCCCAGCCTCGGCGAATACAAGCCGGAAATCTAGGTGAGACTTACATGGGAAACCCGCCGTTGTATTACACAAAACGAATGGATGTAAGGGCGTGTTTGGCGAAAACTCGGAAGGCCCGTTACAGACGAGGAGCAAGGTCGGGACCAAACGCTGACAAGCACAAAAGCACAGGCAAACCCCGACAGTCCAACGGGAGGCAATGGTGTCTGTATCACCTGGATACAAACCACGGTCCCAGTCCACCATGTGCAGAAAGAGACCTGTATAGGTGGATTGTGTCTCGGCTCTCAAGTGAAGGAGGCAAATTGTGTCTGTCAGATTTTTGTTGTCGGAGAAAAAGTTGTGGGTGGGCCAAACACTTTTTGCGAGGCCCAGAGTGATGACTACTGAGGCAAAATGCTTCTCGGGATTAATATACGCCCACGGTTTGTGGAACGCGTCACGGCAGCAGTCTTGAGATGAAGCCACACCTTGTTGTTCTCGAAGCGAAAGCGAGCGCGATGCCGTCCATATTCATGCTGGGCCGGCAAGTTGTTTGCAATCAGAAAACGACGACAATTGATGCGGCCATGAGAGTACAGGGTACGTACACGCAACATCACCCTCCTACATTGTTATTGGGCAACTGCCATCAGCTGTCAAATCAGCTGTCAAATCAGCTGTCAAATCAGCTGTCAAATCAGCTGTCAAATCAGCTGTCAACCATGGCCAACAGCTGTCACTAACACTGGAGCGACGGTCGAAGGATGATGGCAATTACTGGTAGTAGTCTGGTAGTAAGTTAGTTTGTGTGAGCGACATGGAGTGTGTTCTACAGTCGTTAGTCATCCGAGCAATTATTTATTGTAAGTTGCTGCAGAAGATGTGAGCTTCACTCACCATCACCCACCAAGGTGAGAAGCGGCTTCAGGGCAGGTGGCTACACTTTGTCAAACAATGCTTTCTTGATTCATTTACAGATATATCATATAATCTCACTAACCCGATCCGCGCGATATGGGTAAGACATCCCCGGCCTGCACGGTACGCAAGTTTCGATCGCGCGGTGGAAAGATGCAAGCCACAAACCCGATCTTGAGAAACGCTTCGATGCGCTCCACATCGGCCGACTCCCACGCCATGCCATCATCGACTGTGATCAAAGGGGCGTGTGCGAGAGAGGTCACCCGGGTAATGGTTTCGCCCATCGAATAAACGATTCATCGCAAAAAATTCATCCTGCAGCGGTGCTTTCTTTCACTTCCATCTGCGGTGCGTCCCTCTGCACCTCGACCTAATTTGTTAAAAACGGACCGTATGAGGCCAACGTCGCGTCTCTACAGCTTCGGGTTTGGCCAGAGATCAATTCTTGCATACCTCCCTCCAACAGACTCGAGTATCGCTCATCTCCCTCTCCGAGCCCACCGTTGCCGAACCTTTGCTACCATGGCTCGAAAATCATCGAAACGCAAGCCATCAAGCCCAGACCACACCGACGACAACACTGCCAAAAGGTCAAGGACTGCCAATGGCCTCCACGAACCACATCCGCTGGCTAAAGAGGCCGAAAAGTACGGCATAGTGCGTCGAAAATACTATCCACCAGAGATGAGCAATGCACGAGCTCGCGCATACAATAACAATGAGATTTCACGGCCTATAGAAGACCTCATCTTTGCTCTGGAAGATACGGCGGAGCAACGCAAAAGGGTGGAAGTCAAGGATGCTGTAGTCCATTGGTTCAAGGCGGATTTGCGCTGTAACGACAACAGAGCTCTTGCCCTGGCCAGCGAGAAGGCAAAGGAGGCTGCGGTGCCCTTGATTTGCATGTACATTGTCAGCCCACAAGACTTTGAAGCTCACTTGACCTCGCCGGTGCGGGTGGACTTCATTCTACGAACCTTGGAAATACTGAAAAGGGATCTGTCGAGACAAGACATCCCCCTTTATGTCGAAGCGGTACAGAAGAGAAAGCAAATCCCCGATCGAATATTGGAGTTGATGGAGCAGTGGGGAAGTCGACACTTGTTCGCAAATATGGAATATGAGGTGGATGAGCTTCGCCGGGAAGCGAGCATGGTTCACGATCTTGCAGAGAATGGCAAATCGTTTGAAGTCGTTCACGACAGCTGTGTCGTGCCTCCGGGACAACTACAAAGCGGCTCCGGAAACCAGTATGCCGTCTATTCGCCGTGGTATCGATCTTGGATTGCTCATATCCACGCTGACTTGGAACTGCTTGAACTCTTTGATCCCCCACATAAAAACCCCGAAACGGCGAGGAAGAAGTTCAAGGAGCTGTTTGAATGCGACGTTCCGCAGGCACCGCCAAACAAGCAACTTTCAAAGGAGGAAAAGAAGAGGTTCCACTCTCTGTGGCCTGCAGGTGAGACTGCTGCCAAAGAGAGACTGGACAAATTTTGCGAAGAAAAGATTGGTGGTTACAGCAATAACAGGAACATTCCTGCAGAGGATGGAACGTCCTCTCTGTCGGTACATCTCGCCAGCGGAACTATCAGCAGTCGTACGTGCGTCCGCACAGCTAGGGACAGAAACAAGACGAAGAGATTAGACGGCGGCAATGAAGGCATTCGAGTTTGGATAAGCGAGGTCGCCTGGCGTGACTTTTACAAACACGTTCTTGTCCACTGGCCCTACGTATGGTGAGTATACCAACATCAAACCGTACGTCAACATCGCACTCCTAACAACCAGTAGTATGAATAAGCCATATAAGCCAGAGTACTCCAACATTGCCTGGTCCTACGACGAGGAGCACTTCAAAGCTTGGTGTGAGGGTCGCACTGGTTTTCCCATTGTTGATGCTGCCATGCGACAGCTCAACCACAATGGCTACATGCATAACCGCTGTCGAATGATTGTCGCCTCGTTCTTATCTAAAGATTTGCTCATTGACTGGCGCAAGGGCGAGCAGTATTTCATGGAGCACCTCATTGATGGCGACTTTGCCAGCAACAATGGCGGCTGGGGATTCAGTGCTAGCGTCGGCGTTGACCCTCAGCCATATTTCCGAATCTTTAATCCGCTTCTCCAGAGCGAGAAGTTTGATCCGGAAGGGGTGTATATCCGTAAATGGGTTCCAGAACTGCAAAATCTGGACAAGAAAGAAATCCATGATCCATATGGTCGAGGAGCAGGCACCAAGGCACAGAAGTCGGGATACCCGAAGCCAATTGTCGACCACAAGAAATGTAGAGACAGAGCATTGGACGCATACAAAGATGGAATCGCGAATGGCATGTAGAATACGGTGCGAATTGGGAAGTTAGAGTATTCCATGTATACTAGTACCCAAGTCAAGATTTTGCATTTTTTGCCAGGTGTTCTTAAACGACAGCATTGGATTATTAGCACATGTCTGACCCGTATCTGTACCATGGCGCGAAACTTTGCCACCACAGCTTTTTGAAGGCCAGTGTTTGATCTGCGGCACGGAGGCTATCGAAGCAGCCCCAGAATCCTCGGTCAGGGAAATTTGGCGACGAGGCGCCAGTCCAAGGAGACTTTGCTAGCCGGGATTTGTGAATGAGACATTGGAAATTTCATCTTCACTGGTACGTCACGTCGGCACATCGAAAATTCGTCAAAGGGAGATCGGTGCTATGTGAATTTCAGCTTGTCTCGAAATCGAGTCCAAACGCCTTTTTGGAATTGGATGTGCTAAATGCAGCCAACTCTCCAAGATCCACAACCCAGAAATTCCTTCAGTGCGACCTGATTGCCCTGAAAATGCCCATGAGAATCGTCATGTTGCCATAAAAGATTTTTTCCGTCTTGTCTCCTCGTTCCGACTCTCTGCGGCTCGCGCCGCTAGACTCGAAATGAGAACAGTGGTGTTTTGAGGCTTTATTATCTTTGTCGTTTCAAGCGCATTTATCGCTGGTGGCTCCACACGTTCTTCAACAGACCGTCAGCCTGAGCAAGACGGTTGATGCAGTCGTCGGACTCGCCCATGGCGCGGACGAAGCCGCAGAGGGCATAGACGAGGTTCTCGCCATTGATAGCGCGGCCGTTCTCATCAACCTTGGCGACGCTGATTTGGACAGAGCCGTGGTCCTTGGCCTTGATGATGCGGTTGGTAGCAGAGCACTTGCGGGGGACGAAGCTATGAGACGAAGTTAGCTGATTCGCATTGTATCGAGGGCGATTAAAACACATGACCAAATGCAACGTACAGATCCACGATCTCGCCACGGTCGTTCTCCATTTTCGCCGGTTGTGTGGTGACGGAGGTTGTCTTGGGATTGAATTGAAGAGTTGTCCGACGTCGATGTGGTCGCCAAAAAAAGCGCTTGGAAGAGTCAGTCAAATTTGACCCGGCTCGATAATTTCGTGGAGCGGGGAGTGTTTTCTGTGCGTCATGTGACGGATCACCTGACTACGCGGTGCTTTCGTGGAGATCTGCCCGACACGATTCAGCGATCGGTTGCTCAGTATTCCGTACTTCGAATCCACCCTTTCGCAGGATAAAGATTGCGGCATCAGCCGCCCAACAACATTCTGCTGCACCCCAGGGCTCTGAGATGCGCCTTGTGCTCTCAGATCCATGTTTCTGGGGCTATGGCATCTCCCCATGTTTTTTTGACGTCCCCTTTGCAGGGGTCGAGGCGACGCGTAAATACTATTCCGACCTCATCGCCAGATTTGCCCACCTTGCAGGACATGTTGTCTGATAAGCTGAAGAGACCAGCCCTGCGAAGCGATGATAAACCCGTGGTTACTCCCAGCGGCCCAAAATCGACCTTGAAGAGCGCGCGAGAGTTATGGAAGTCTGCACAATGCGCCGAGGTCAATAAGTTGAGCCCATCCATTACACGTCAGAAGGTGATGATAGTGGACGAAATTGATACCCCTTTATGCACTCTAGAACATACACCACAAGCCAAACCACTGCTACGAAATTCCCATGCATCAATAGGAGGGGTCAATTCATCCGGCCAGGTAACATCCAGTTTGGTTGAGGAGATAGCTTCATGTCCACCCTGGAGGAAATACAAGCCCAAGACGCCTGAGAAAGATGCCAGTCAGCGCGGTGTCTTTGCAGAGAAAGCAATTTTATACAAAGACTCAAATCAGACGGCGTGTAAGAGTCGGAGCCGAGCGACAACTCCGTCACAAGGCCCAGCATCATTGGAACAAATGGAAGCCACGAAATGCAGCGTCGAAGAGCCATTACTACTAGAGCCCGCAATGGCTCGGAGAAAGGATTGGACACCTCCTACGGAAAAAGCAGCCATCATCCTTGATTCTGACGCATCGTCAGCACGGGAAAATCTAGGTGCGAACAACGAGGATGATTTTGCCAAGTCGTTTGGAAGCATGGTTTCTGCGTACATGTGCGGCAATGCTGCCACTCGAGGAACGGCATTATGCCAGAGTGATGGATCAAGCGCGGAAAAGACAAAGACCGCAGTTTCAAAAGCCGAATCGGCTGTTGATCTTACGACCACGACCATTGCGAACTCCGCCGCTAGACCAAAGACGGTGCGGAAAAAGCCCAGAACTATTACCAGTCTCGCTACAGCTGCCTATCGGAAATCGACCCAAGGTGAGACTGCAGATAGAGTGCAAGATACAAGGCCTTTTGCGAATCCCAGGCCGTTGGTTGAGACGTCGAAAAAGACCAAGTCTCGTAAGAAACAGTCGAAAGCAACGAAACAGCAGGAGCCCCTCAAACCGATACTGTTTTCTCCAGAAACGGCACTAAGGCAAGTTGCCAAGCAGGACTTTGTGTTTGGAACGTCGAGCCAGTTAGCCACGGAACAGTCGCCAACTTTTTTGAGAGACTTGCAGCTCACAATGAAGAATTCGAACCAACTTGATTACGCTGATTTCATAACCCCCTTGAATAGTGACGCTATTGAGCCGCCTGAAGGTCGGCCCAAACTTTGGGATGCGGCAGCCAGAGATGCAGACGGTGATCTGTTTGATGTCGAAGTGGTCAATCTGACGGGAACCAGCCCGCAACTGTTAAAGACACCGGGTATCGTGGACCCTTTTGGATATTTTAAAGGCGACGACATGCCGATTCCAACTTGCAATCCCGGGTCTGCAAAGAGTAGCGACAACGGAAACGAGTTAGTTGTCGATATTTTAGATGTCCATGTCTCAGAATCACAAGCGACATATACTACGGCAGATGTTTCAAATGTCCTCAGCGCCATGGAGCCAAAGGTACCGCCGATGGGGAAGCGATCGGTTCAATCCGAGGCTCCAAGCTCACCGGACATTGCAGGCAAAGAGCATCCGTTGCCAAGAGTCACAAGCTGTGCTTTACGACCGACGTTTGAAGACTATACCGACACGGAACTGTCAAAAGAGATATCTCGATACGGCTTCAAACCAGTCAAACGGCGTTCGGCAATGATAGCTCTTCTCCACCAGTGCCGGGAGCAGTCTGGCTATGGCGGCCAAGAGGCACGAATGCTTTTCACGGCTGCCGCCAATTCCCCGACGAAACGGCCGCGCGGCCGCCCGCGGAAGGGCTCAGTAGATGATGGCCAGACACAGGAGCTTCTGCCAGCTGTGCAGGCTCCCGAAACACCAAAAGGACCCAGGGGAAGATCGGGGAAGGATTCACGACCAACACCAGACAAGCAAGTAGTGTCGAAACGCACTGCTACTAAGCCAACCAAGAAGCGAACGGCCGGGAGTAACGCCACTCCTAAAAAGGCGAAGGCCGTCAAGGTGATTGAAATACCGGATTCAGAGTCTGACTTGGCAGATACTTTGGATTCATCACGACATTCATCACCGAGCTCAACATTTTCTTCACCGCAACGTGTCGATCTGGCCATGTTGGTCGACAACGATTCGGAACTCTCTCTTGCAATGACGCCAACAGATGCACAGGCCTGCTTATTTGCGCACATCACCAAGGCCGTCACGACTGCACCACGGACTACGGACCCTGCCAATCCATCGTGGTACGAAAAGATTCTGCTGTATGACCCAATCGTCCTGGAAGACTTGGCGTCTTGGCTCAACAGCGGACAACTCAGTCGCGTTGGATACGACGAAGAAGTTAATCCTGTTGACTTGAAGAGCTGGTGTGAGTTGAGGAGTATCTGCTGTTTGTGGAAGGTGAACTCGAGAGGCAAAGAGAGAAAGAGATATTGATTTCTTCGGGTGGGACAAGCATTGCTCATGGATGACGAAACGAAATATCGAAGTATTGGATAACAGATGGCCGGTTTTGTTGTATATGCGCTGGAGTATGGAGTAAGGACTAGATGCCGCCGACTGGCAAGTGATGTGAACATTCATGATTTAAATCACGTGGTTGCAGTCTCGTCATGCGGTTCCCACTCCGTGCTGCCAGCCCGGGCTCCAATTGGTGTCGCGCGCGGAGAAAAAAGAAGTCACCATCAATCGAGACTTTGGGCTACGAATCCCAAACGGACCTCGGCTCAACATTGAGCAACCCCCTCCCGCCCGCCACCTTGGCCGTCCTCATAACAGATGCCTCGACTCGACTCGACTCGACGTGGTATTCATGGCTTGTTCACTACGTCTCATGTGGAGGCGAGTGGTGCATGATCCATTCCCAAGCCGCCCGATAGCCCGCGCAGGCGGCATCGCCATCCGACCAATCTCATCATCATCACGGGCTCTCAAGCTCTCCGCAGTCGGCACAATGGCCTCTCAAACGCATGACGCCAGTCCCAAGCCGGATGGGCAAGAGCCCCGGCCCAGCTCGTCTGTCCTCCTACTCTCCCCCACGAATGAGATCCTGCTGCTGCATCGAGTCAAGACGTCGACATCATTTGCATCGGCGCACGTGTTCCCAGGCGGGAACCTAGATGCATTTCACGACGGAGACGACGGTGGCATTCCCGGCCCCGGGAGCCCCGAGAGACACCAAGATGGCCCGGGGTACAGAATGGGTGCCATCAGGGAAACGTTTGAGGAGACAGGAATCCTGCTGGCGACCAAGGACGGCACACTCGTAAACTTGTCGGCGAAGCAGAGGGACGAGGCGAGGAAGAACATCCACGGACACAAGGTCAAGTTTGGCGATTTCCTCAAGTCCATTGGCGCCGTGGCCGAGACAGGTCTTTCTCTCCCTGCGCCCTTCCCCTTCCCCGAGCTCCCTGCCAGCTCCGGTGCTGACGAGGGACTGCAGCGGGACTGATTCCCTTTACCCGCTGGATCACACCGACTAGCGTGCCCAAGCGCTTCACCACGCAGATGTATCTCTACATGCTCCCGATATCCAAGAAATCGGTGCCATCGGAGATGCTCCTCCCCACGCCCGACGGCGGCGTGGAGCACACGGCGGCACAATTCGCGCCGGTGCAGTCGTGGCTGGACAGAGCCGCGGCGGGCTCCATTACGCTCTTCCCGCCGCAGGTATACCTCATGAGCCTGCTCGGGCGGTTCCTGACGGGGTCGACGTCTGCCCTGGAGGAGGGGCCGCTTCATTACACGGCGCAGCGGAAGAAGCTGGTTTCGTTCCTGCGGCGGAGGGTGACTGCGGAGACGAACCGGGGCAAACGGCACCCCACGGCGACGATTTCGTGGGCGGACAAGGTGATGAGCCCGTACCACTTGCTGTTCAGAGAGGAGGACCACCGCGTGGTTCTGGCGCTGGACAAGCCCGGGCCCGAGCTGGAGGGCGGCGATAGGGGCGGCGATTGGGAGAGAGTCGCGCTGGTCAAGTTTGGGAAGGGGGGCCCCTCGGACGTTGTGATTCGAATGAGGGAGGAGGTGTTGGCGGAGCAGAGAGCGAAGCCGGACACGAGGCTATAGGAGTGTTGACGGCGTGCTCGGCCACGCGTGCCGTGATGCTGTGCGATGCTGGTCCGCATGGCCAGAAGCCGAGTCTTGGTTTGCAAGTACCGCCACGCCTCGACGAAGTGCCCGACATGTCTCTCGCGATGGGCTCCATGCCAGACCAGTCAACTGTCGTCGGCTCAACATGTGCCAATAGCACTCGGTACGCCATTCTTGGCTCGCAGTCGCGTCCCGTGCCGCCCCGTCCTGAATGACACCAAGTCTCCGTCTCTAGATGCACGACGGATGCCGCGCAGGCACACACGACAGAGAAAGCCACGCACCTACTCCGGACACGGAACGTCAGCCACGGCGCTCAGCATCGCGCAGCTTCAGGCGCGATGAATGGACTCGAACCAAATCACCCCCCTGCGTGCCCCCCGGCGCTCTGCGTGCATTTGAGCAAGTTTTGTCTGGTCCGCCGGCGCTCAGATCTGCCGGTTCCTCAGCCGCTCCCGCCAGCCCGAGCTTGCAATCAATTCCAACGGCCGCACGGAGTACAGGAGAAAAAGAGTAAGATCAATGGCCGCAAGCAGTGCCCGGCCGTGTCCCTCTCGTCCCTCTCGAGTCTTGATACTCCGTAGTGCCCTCTGCATTGCAGTCCCGCAGTCCCACAGTCCCAGCGTGGATTCGACATTCAACGAAGCCTTTGCCCAGACGTGCTACCCACGTGCGCGCCCAGGATGGGATCCAGGGATGCCGTCGGACAGACTAGGACAGCTGCACCCCAGAAACAGAACAAAATAAAATAAAATAAAAAAAGACAGACGCATGTAAGCTTGATTCGCCCCGTCGTTCGCAGCCCGCCAGCAAGCCACGTTTCGCAACGAAAACTTGAAAATAAAAAATAAAAAATACACCGAGCAACCAACGCAGCAATTGATTGAGCCGTGTGCAGGACCCCTGCCCACGCCGTCACTCCCAGACCACGCGACGGCTGGCTGGCATCCACCGCGCAGAAATTCCAACATCGACCCAACGTCAGGGAACCAACATCAGAAGAAAGAGGGGGCAAGGGCGAAAAGGAAAAAAAAAAAAAACTTGCGCAACCACCCTCCCCCGCCGCCGCCGTCGTCGTCGGGTTGGGCTCCAGCCCAGACGTCGAACGATTATAAGTTCGACCGGGTCGCCTCCTCGTCCCCTGCTCGTCCCTTTTCTGCCAGACAACCCCAACGTCCGTCGCCGGCCCCCTCGCAAGACAAGACAAGACAAGATTGACAAGAAAAAACAAAGCCCCCGTCTCCCACAATGCTGCGCAAGCTCGTCCTCGGCCTGGCTGCCGTCCACGGCGCAACCGCCCACTTCGGCCTCAAGTATCCCCCCTGGCGGGCCGACACGCTCTCCGCCGAGGGCGAAGCCAAGTACACCCAGTGGAAGTATCCGTGTAGGTGACATGCCCAACCTCTGCACCCCCAGATGAGGGCGACAAAAAGGGGAAAAAAGCACACGAGGCCCTCCCTCACTCTGCGACGCGCGTCTTGCTGACTCGCCCTCCCCTCCCGCCGCCAGGCGCCGGCGTCGACTACAAGGCCGGCAAGGTCACCGACTGGCCGCTCAAGGGAGGCCCCCTCGAGCTCGACCTGCACCACGCCTGGTCCTACGTCTTCGTCAACCTGGGGCTCGGCGAGAACGCGACCAACTTCAACGTCTCGCTGACCCCGCAGTTCTGGAACGTCACGGGCAAGGGGACCGTGTGCGTCGACAAGCTCCCCGTCCCCATTGACGTGCAGGACGGCGCCATGGCCTCGCTGCAGGTCGTCACCACGTCCGCCAGCGGCGCCGCGCTCTACAACTGCGCCGACATTCGCTTCTCCAAGGATGCCAGGTCGTCTTCCAACTGTACCAGCTCCAAGGGCGTCGAGGTGCACACCGTCGGCCAGGGCGCCCAAACCACCGGTGCCCCGGCGCCGAGCGGCACGTCCGGCGCCAAGAACAGCGCTGCTGCTGCCGCCGCCGCCAACTTGATCGGCGTCGTCGCCGGCGTCGTCGCCCTGGCTTCGGGCTTCGCGGTCGGCCTGTGAGATGTGAGACGTGGGCCTTCTTTCCCCATTGTAAGACACCCTGGGGGGGACACGGGGACACGGGGACATGTGGAGGGCGGAAAATCATTGCTTCTATCATCTATGCGCGCCGGCGACGCTGTCCAGCCGGTGCCGCGAGTCGCTACACATGTATGTACATGGACAAACATTGCCAAGATATCACGTATGCCAGTGTGCAAAACATGAAACCAAACATGTCGGGTATACAAGACCGCCGTCCGCCGTCCGTCACTGCCCTGACACAGCTGTTAGCTGCGTCTTGTGTGCTCCGGGCCAGGCCAGGCCACTGCTTAGGACTTACCCATTACCCATCATTACTCGTATGCTTGCAAGGAAACGACAGAGGCGCGATGTACACGGTTGAGAGGAAGCTTTGGCTGTGCTGCCGAGACAAAGAAAAGAAGAAAAGACGACATCATTACGTTTGTGACGGGGAGGGAAAAAAGAGAGAGAGAGAGAGAGAAAGAGAGAGAGAAAGAGACAACGGCCGACTCCAACCCAGTAGATACATCAACTCCCGACACGCACATCACCCAGCCTTTGCTGGCGCATCATCAATCAACAACTCCTGCCACACCTTGTCCATGGTGATGCGGTGGTTAGGGTTCGGCGTCAGCATGTCCTTGACCAGGCGCTCCAGGCGGTCCGCCGGGTTGAGACGCCCTCTCGCCTCGAATATCTCCTCCAGCCAGGCGCGCATCTGACTGGCGGCAGGGCGGCCGTTGCCGTGCTTGTGAGGCGCGCCGGGGTTGTTAACGCCCGAGATGAGCCAGTACAGCGGCCTTGGATGTTGACGCCCCGCCCTGCTGTCGGGGAACGAGATCTCGCGCAGGGCGTACAGCATGGTGATGCCCAGGGCCCAGACGTCCGACGCGGGGCCGCGCATGTTTGTCCCGATGAACTCGGGGGGCACGTAGTACGGCGTGCCCCCGCTCGACGGGGAGTTGGCGGCCGGCGTCGAGAGCCCAAAGTCGCAGAGCACGGCTCCCCGCTCGGGCGAGTACAGGATGTTGCCTGGCTTGACGTCGTTGTGCACCAGCTGCCTGTCGTGGATGTAGCCGAGGGCGCCGGCAATGTCGCGCAGGATGCGCATCGCGTCGTGCCGCGTCCCCGTGAAGAAGTCCGTCTGCTTGTTCCTCCACCGGTTCGGGGCCGTCAGATCTGGCGCGTCGATGTGTTCCATGTACAGCGAGAGATAGCGCGCGTCTCCGCCGTAGTATCGGACAATGGACTCGTGTTGCAGGCTCTCCTGGCTCTGGCTTTCGCGCAGCCACATGTCTGCCTGGCGGATGATGTTGCGCTCGTGCACGAAGGGCTTGTCGCCCGCGTTTGCCACCCTCGTCTTGAGGACCTTCACCGTCACAATCTTGTCCGGGGCGTTGGAGTAATCTGCCGTGTAGACGGCGGACAGGGCGGTCGAGGCAATCGGGTCTCGCTTCGTCAGGTAGTACTCGTCCACCTCACACACGCTCGGCACGGCAATGGTGTCGCCCTTGTCGGCATCTAGGAGCGCGTGCCCTGTTGCGGCAGAGAGCTCCTTCCTTTCCCTCCCGTTTGGCAGGGGAAACACGAGCGGGTCGGCGGCAGGACGGAGAAACATGATGACCCCGTCGTCGGCCTCGCTGGAAGCATCCGAGATGCGACGCTTGGCTCTCCTGTCGCCTTCGTCGGGGCTCAAGGCCCTCTTCGTGCTGGGGGTGCGGCCCAAGTCGGCGAGCGACGATGGCTGGCGGGGCAGCGCAGTCCGCGCCTGGTACAACGTGACGGGTCGCTTTTCCAGAATGCGAAAGTCCAAGACGGCGATTTCGCGAACCTTGATGCGCCACGTTCCTGGTCGTAACGCATTCATGAAGATGGGGTTGATGATGTAAGATTCATCCGGAGGCGGGCTCCCCGTGGTGGTTTGCGACAATTTGTGCAGCGAGATGGGAACATCGGACTTGTTCAGAAAAATGACCTTGTCGCTGGCGGGATCGTAGTACAGCTCGCACCACAGAGGTGGGCGTGAGGCATCGTCCTGGTTGTCTCCTGGAATGCGGACGGAAAACTTGATATCTTTGGACGTCTGAGTCACAGCAAGCACCTTGTGCTCGGGCTGGTCGGACGAGGCAACTTCGGCACGGAGCGCGAGCCAGCGGCAATTGTCGCTTCCGGGATTCATGGGTCGTGTACCGCTCGACTTTGTGAGGGGCCGCACGAGGATACGGATGCCCTGCCTGTGATGGTGGTCCTCGACATGCAGGTCGTCTAACGAAACCGTCTCGTCATGAGGGCCGGCGCCCGCGTCCTCGACGCCGAAGCGGTTGAAGCGGGCATCTATTTCGGATTGAGAAAACGGCTCGGTGCGCTCCTCCGAGACCCCCTCCGAGGCGGTCTCGGGCCTGTGCTCGGCCGCCATGAGGAGAGGTTGTTGGCGAAGCCGGGAAGAGAAGGGCCATGGGGCGTTGGAAAAATGACGACTTATGAAGGCAGCGATGGGGCTGCGGGCGAGTCGACTTTGGAGCTTGACAGCCGTGGACGGGCCGACCTGACGAGCGGGACCAGCAGCAGCAGCCGCACCACTGACCCCGGTGGGGGAGGGGCGGGAAGCTTCCAGCGGCTCCAGCGCGGGCGAACGGGGGGCCTTGTAGGGCCCGGCCAGGCAGAAGCACGTCAGGGCAGGGGGTGACGGGGGGCCGGAGCGGCAGCCAACCGCAGCAGATGCAGGCTTGATGCGCAGACGAGGCTTTGGCAATGACTGGCCCGGCGTCCGAGTACTGGCGTCAGCAGGCGACTTGATTGGCAGCCACATGCAGGCTGGCTGGCGGATTTGAGGGTCGGGCGCAGGGGTAATCAATCAGCCAGGCCTCGCGAGATGGAGGGACGACTGCAATGAATGTCGAGACTCAAGAGGGAAACGAAACCAGGTCAAACAAACAGACTCTTCAACCGTGGCTGGATGCGCGTTGGCATAAATGCAGGAACAGCAAGTTTCCATGAGGCAACGGGCCAGCCTTTGAATGACATCTGGATGGCCTCGGGGCTGTCCCGAGCAGCGCAGAAGACCACGCCGACATCACCGACACGGGAACGTGAGGTGCCCAGGTGAATGGCTTTGACGGCATGGAGGCCTGCTGACGAGCCGCCAGCCCGGGTCCGCCTCTTCTCATAGGCTGGAGGAGCATGACATCAGCCTCAGGAGGCAGAGTCATTGATCCCACGAGACGGCGGGCCCTCATCCTCACGAGATGATACTGTCCAGCAGTGTGGCCAGAGCCCGCACCTCAATCTGGTCTCTCAACACCCCAGGGCGAGGCAGTGTGGAGCAGAAGGCATATGATATATATGTGCCTCAGCTTGGTACTCGGAGCCATGTCCAGCCATCAAGATCGGAGGCGAGCATTGTAGTATCTGGGTCCTGGGCTCTTGGCGCTCACGAGACGGGCGGGCCATCCAACACTGTTGCATCAACATGGATGGCTCCAAACGGTCAACAAAATGATGAACGAGACTGGAGGATTTTTTTTGTAAAAAAAAAAAGGAGGCACAAATTGTCTCATGCAGGACTAGGAGGAAACCCGACAGCGAACAGAACAACGACAAAGGCCGCGGTCCTTTGTGCAAGCATGATCGCGCATGACCAGGACGAAGTTTTGTTGTGCATTGTCCAGCTGACGTTTGCGCCTCCATCAAGCGCACCGCCACCCTCGGGACGACTACGACTTGCGGCTTCGCCCAGCTGCTGAACCGCATGGGTGGGTGATTTGTTCTGTTTTCTTCTTTCAGCCACGATGCCTCACAGCCACAGGTGCAGGACAGTGTGCTCTCATAGCCGGCTCACTGTCCGTGAACAATCCGTACATGCTGGAGGGTCGCCATGTGGTTCCACTTGGACCCGCTGTTGCCCCCTGGTACCCATCGACTAGCGATCGAATGGCTTGTCACTGAAACAGCCTCTTCATGATTGGTCCAGCGAAGAGGCACGATTGTGCATCATCGGGCATGGTGTCCAATGAATTGGCGTGACGCCCACTTGCCTCAGGCCGCAGTGCGCGCACTTCACACACTTCCGTTTCTGTGGACTGGGCCCGAGACTGATGTTGCTAGTACGTGGTTCCCCCGATGGGCTGTTCCAGTGTTTTCGTCACGGTGCCCATGGAGACCCATACTGAAAATCTCCCACCACTCTTCCTTTCTCCACGATACACCAGTTCTAACGATCACGACTTGTCTCGTCAACATTTGTTCGCAATGGATTTGAGTACCGTCCCCATGATCTAAATTTGCCTTTTGTGCCTCTTGCACACTTGGCCTCGATTTTCTGCTGCTTCAACGAGGCTCGTCTCGTGCCGACTCCCTTCAACGACGACAGTCAGTAGGCATTTCCCTTCACATCGTCCGTGTCCGTGATGGAAGATCCGACACTGGCATGGCCGGCCTGGAAGTTTGGCATGAAGAGAGACGACCTCTTTACTACCCTCCACGACCGCTACAACACGTTCTCTATTACACTCCAAGACCCTGAGGCTTTCCACCACGATGTCTTCGAGATTTCTCGAGACGCGGAGACTACCCACGAGTTTCACGACATGATGGCCGAACGGCGACAAATGCGACTCCGTGAGCTCACCGAGTCTCTGGAGACGCTGGCCGTCGAAATAATCGCCAACCCGAAGCTCATGGGTACCGACCAGTGGCACCATGCCCTGCAACTGTTCCGAACCAAGTCATACGACTCTATTGTTCGCTACTTTGCCAGCTACCTTCCCGAAGATTACCTCGATCGTCACGACGCACACTCTACTTCGTCTGCCTCCTTTTCGGAAACCGATTCTCTCAGTACCGCGCCTAGCAGCGTCGACGATGCCCCCTTACCCTTCATGGCTGGCGGCGTTTTCTTTCAAAATGATGCTGTAATGAGCGCCGAGCCCGACTCGATCCAAGGGAAACCTCACGACGACGCGCACTCTCAGGAACCTCTGTCGCCTCGACACTTCGAGGATGCGCAATCGGAGCCATCTGTATCATCGCCATCGGACACTGATTCAAACGACTACTTGACGAATCCGCCATCGCGATCCATGTCGTTTTCTGGGTCCGAATTCGGACACATGGAACCCCACTGCATGCGACGACGATTTTACGAAAACGAATCGAACGAGACGTCTCTGTCGGGTGACTGCGACCCCGCCGTCACATTTGACGGTGGCTCTGTTGAGGGCACGGCTGCCACTGGTGTAAACCGAGGCCAGTCGCATACTCCTGGTGATGCCGTTGACTTTGCAGAGGAAGAAGATATCCCCACCGCGCAGTACCCCGACGACGAGTTCAACTATATTGACGTGTCCCCCTCTATCCCTTACCCACTCTCCGCGTACGATACCCTAGATTCTAATACCCCCACGCCTCGACCAGAAGCGGCTGCTGCATCTGGGAAGGCGTTAAAGTCGTTCGTTTTACAATCGATGAAGGCGCCTTCGTACCAGCGTGCCACGTCACCCACTCACCTCGTTGCAAGTCGAGAGGCTCGTTCTCCGCCGTGCGAAGTGCAGAGGAGCCCAGGTAAATGGTTGAGCAAGATGCAAAGGCCTGTGCAGGACCTTTCGAGAAAGCGGCCAAGGGTGGACTAGCTATGGGAGGGAGGCCAAGGCGGCTGTATATATGTGAAACTTGATGTATATATTCTGTATCTCATGGCACTAACGACCCGATATTCGTGCAAATACACCAGTCTCTTGATGCCTGCGTGACGTCATACGGCGGGACGCGGCTGGCACATGGAAACGAAGTCGTGGGACTTTTCAGGGAGCAGAGACGAAATAACAGACTGAAGACGTGCTTTGCAGGCTGAATGCGAGCAGGATCCCCGGCGAAGTGAAGGCTGATTGTGCAACATGACCAGGGCGAGTGCGCGCGGCGAGCATCACGACGCCGGGCAGGTCAGGTGGTCGCGTAGTGTGGTGACGGGGCGTCGGGCGCGGACGCAGGTCACGCCCGAGCATCGCCGGGCCTTGTGCGGCTCATTTGACGTTCGCTCCCCAGTGGTCGTGTATGATGACAAGTTCTTGACGGCGCCGCGTAGGTGGTGGTGTTTGTTGGCTCGTGGCGTCCGGCGAGGTTCGACGAGGAAATGCGCAGACAAAGTCAAGTCGAGTTAGCACGTGACCTTGGCCCTTTTCGGAACAAGTACGCGCTTGCGCCGGCTCCTTGCTCTCGGGGGATGCGGACTAGCAAGGCCGGGCATCGCGAAAAGGCCAAGTCTGGCTTGATGCGAGCGTCGCGGGTGCTCGGTTGGCCGAGAAGGGGAACGAAATGGCCGGGCCCGAGTGCGCCGCGTCGAGCTTGATTCGATCTGCCATGCAGCCGGCCTAGTCGCTTCCCGGGGGTGAATTAAGAAGAGGCCAGGCAGACTCGAGGCCTGGCGTCCTGTTTCGGTCCTGGATTCATCTTCCATCACTTACTTGATCCTCATGCGCTCGGGCACACAACTGAGTTGGCTCCCGAACCCCTCTGTGTGAAAATGAAGCTGACGATGCTTACTTTCTCCAACAGCCGCGTCATGTCACGGCGTCGGTTGCTCTTGGCCATCCTGCTCCTGGTCAGCACCGAGCCGCTGCATCGCATCTGTTGCCCCGAGGCGTGAGTGTGCCCGATACGGCTGCGGCTCGTTGGATGATGCTAATGGCCGGTCGGCGTTGCAGGTTTGACATGCCGATGCTGTACCAATGCGAAACCGACTGCCACTGCGCCCCCGGCGACATCATCAAGTGTCCCAATCCAGACGACGAGAAGTACATCAGATGCATCTTTCCGAGCTGCGTCTGCGTCGAATGGTGTCTTGACCGATGGGACTCCATAAGCGGGCCAGAGGTTTGACCCCGGCGCGTGGGCGTCGGGGCGTCTCTTCGTCTCTGCGCGCGAGTTGCCTGCCGCGACGAGACGCGACGTCTGGATGACCGCGCGGCAAAGCAAAGAAGCTTGTTCTGGGCTTTGGTTGTGTAAATCCAGCCCACTGAATCTCTAGGAATCTCGCAGCTGTATCTAGCTGTTGGATTAAGCGAGTAATTACGAGCGGATGGCACTGTGGAGGACTATCTATACAAGGGCTAAGATGTATTCATACTGAGGATATCCCCCAACCTAGGCGCTGTGGGTTAAGAAATTGACAACTGTCGAAACTACACCTAGTATTTCAACACGTACATCACGTGGGGGTTCGATTCTCAGAGACAGGAACGAGCCTGAAACGTGGACGCGCAGAAAGCTTGCTGTGGCGGACGCATGCGATTCATCACTCTAGTATAACACATCTGAGGGAGGGTGCGAGCGGCAAAAGAGTAAGAAAACCCCGTGGATCGACCCACGTCGCGGCACGGCTCCGTCCCGGCCGGGTTCAGCCGAATCTCCGGAACCGCGGCTCAGGAATTGCCAGATTCGGACTCTACCCACTTTTGACAACCAGACCTCCTCCTCGACTGCGGCTGCGTCACCCCATGGCATCGGTCGACATGGCCAGGAGTCAAGGCACGACGCGGAGGATTGTGCGTAGTGTGCAGAGCAGTCACGACGGCAGATCAAGGCAATAAGGAAAAGGAGACGGGAGAAAAAAATGTACAATGAGACGTGTATTCATGGACCGAAACGGATGCCAGATCGCTGTTCCCGCCCCGTCTTCCTCTCCAGCTGCTGCACTGCAGTTTCGATTATACGATTACCGTGACTGTGGTTTGTACATGCTTGTGCTTGTGATTTTGGGTTTGCGCTTTTCCAGCTTATGCGGTGAAATCAACGGCACGAGACTTGCTGTCGACGCGCTTGGCAAAGGCACCGTAGTCGACGCCGCGCTTGTCGTTGGCGTTGTCGTCGTCGGCGGCGGCGGCCTTATTGGCCTTGTTCTTGCTGCCTCGAGAGGCGGCCTTTTTGCCTCTGGCTTGCGTGTTTCCAACGGCGTTGGCGGCGCCGGCATTGCCAGAATTGCCGGCATTGGTGTTTCCAGTATTTTCAGCATTGGCATTGCCAGCATTGCCAGCATTGGCGTTTCCAGTATTTTCAGCATTGGCATTGCCAGCATTTCCGGCGTTTCCAGCATTGCCAGCCGGACTAGTAGCAGTAGCATTCCCGTCCTTCCCAGACGCCAATTGCACGGGCACAACACCACCAAAGGGACCAGCACGGGCAGGGTTCTGGCACCGGACCATGCACAAGCCTTGCTGGCCCGCAGCACTGCCACTGCACTGCTGGTTGGCGGGAATCTGCGCGACGAGCTTCTGGTTGGTCTTGCTGCCGGCGTTGTTGCGGCCGCGCGCGCTGCCCTCAATGTTCTGCGTGACCGGGATCTCCTGCCAGTTCTGGCCCTGGCCGTCGGCGTTGATCATGCAGGTGTAGGGCCCGGCACCGTCGGCGTTGACCTGGTGCACCGTCATCTGCAGGCTGCCGCCGGGCGTGACCTGCGGCAGCTTGTCGCCGTTCTGGGCCATGATGGCCTGCGTGCCGGCCTCGAGGTCGTTGGGCCCGCCCCCGAGCGTCTCGCCAAACGTGTCCGCCGACGCGCCGCGGAAGCGAGTCGAGTCCTGCTGGAACGGGTTGCGCCCGGTTCCCGTGCGCGGCGTGCCGGGGACGACGCCCAGGCCCGAGCCTGCGCCGCCGGCGTCGCCGACTGCCTTGATGATGGCGCTGTGGCCCGAGACGAGCCGCGCGGCTACGAGCGCCGACGCCACGAGAGCGGCTTTCAAGCACATTTTTTCCGGAGGGCTTGTTGCGGGATAAGAATAGGGATGGGGACAGGGATAGGGAGTCAGGCCTGCTTTCTTCCAGGTAATAGTCAAACCTAACCGGTAGGAGACGAGTCTAAAACTGTCAAAGTCGAAGAGAAGAAAAAAAAAAGGGCAAGCAGAGCGAGATGCCTTTGGCAAAAACGTTTAAACAGATGCTATAAGTGACGACGGCGAGCGAAATGGAATCGAGTACGGGGCCGTCAACGTGTCTCTTATACTCGAGCGCCTCGCCGCAGTCTTGTGTATTCGAAGCAATCAGGCATTTTACGTTGACCCTGATCGACCGTGTCGGCTCCTTGGGGTTTCAGCCGTGATACCAAGCCGAGCGGGAAATTCGAAACCATGGTGAGCTCTGGCAAACCTGCAAAAACAGTTGTCCACCGGCTCGGCGGCCCGTCGTTGGGTGTTTTTGGCGGCGGGCGGAAGAAGCCCTCCGTAGTCCCACTCCCCAACAGGAAGCCGTGCTTGCTGAGATGCGTACGATGGCATTTTCATACCTTGGCAGGCATATCCAACAAGTTGAGGCCCTCGTAAAGCCCCCAAGCAGACCTTGCCAACCAAGCTGATTGGTCTGGCCGTCGACAAAAGCTCAGTTAAAACAAAGTCCGTACTTTGGTGAGACCCCAAGGGCTGGCAAGTAATGGGAACATCGTGACATGCTACGTCTCAAGGCCCACGGAGTCGATGTCATCCGGTGGTGCGGCGATGACGGATTTTGTCTGGGTAGCGGGAAGCGCTCTAGGCGCAGCGCTAAATGCTTCCCGTGCAACCATGGCTTGTACACAGGGCTGGCTGCAGCAGAGGCCGCGAGGGTGGTGGAAGCGTTGGTGTGTCACCGTTTTCCCTCGCGAATCTGGTGGAACTTACTAGAAACGGCGAGTGGCGCGAAAAAGACGAGGCGACTCTTGACGTCTGCCTCCGCGACGTGCCACAATTTGAGTTGAGGAGTCTAAGTCTAGGACTCTGAGGAGGCTTGGTGTTTTGAAGTTGGAAGCTAATATTTGGGCAACGGCCTTAGCAACGGACCCCGGCCCGCAAGGTTCCTCCGCAGGCATTCGTGTGTAATGATGTCATTTTTCCCTCGTGAGCGCGGTGGAATTCTACTGGAGACGGTGAGTGGCGAGAAGAAAAGACTGGGTGGGGCTTGACGTCTGCCTCCGTGACGTGCCACAGGTCAAGGGGAGGAGGAGTCTGGGACTCCCAGGAGGCCTGGTGTTTTGAAGTTGGAGGCTAAATTTCCTATTTGGGCAACACGGGGCCGGTCCGGGGCTGCCGCCCGGGGGGGTGTGGAGCATCCGTCTTACACGTTCTGCCGGAGGCGATGCATAATGCATGCTATAATGCCGTCGGCACCCTGTTCTTATGAGGAAAAGGGGAAAAAGCAACAGGGCGAGGGCGAGCCAAGGCGGAGCATCACGCAGGCCGAGAGAACAAATAATTCCGCGCATTGATTCACTATTTCTAGCCGATAAACCGTGCAAGTCTCCGCTGTGTCCGCCAGCTCGACTCGCCGGTCTGTTCTCTTGCAGTCAGCCGCTCAAATAGATCGACTTTTAGTCCATCTCGGAGACGAGAATTCCCTGTTTCCCATCACAGCCATTCCTTCGATAGCATCTTTTCTGTGCCACCACAGGCAATAGTAGGACACGGTCGAAAATGTCGACACCGAAGCTGCCTGCCCGGTGCGTGGGTGAAGAAAGAAAAGCGTGTCCACGACCGCACTTGAGACTCTTGCTGTTATTCTTCTCACGCATATGAATGAACTTTAGCCATCACTCTGTGGTCTCCTCATGTGTCCATCTTCCACCGCTCACCACCCCGACGGAGCCTTTGCCCGAAGCCAGCATCGTGTCTGACGAGACATGTGAAACGCCGGAGGGTGGCAAAAGAGTCGTGGCAGAGGGTTTTCCCCCCTCGCGGCAGCAGAAGCCGATTCCAAGCCAAAGTCTTTGTCGTTGGCACAAGTTTTGCCTCAAGATTTCAGAAACAGGTTCAAGAGACCCCGTCATTTAGTGTGCCGGCTGCAGGAGTGTTCTCTCACTCAACGCCACTCACTTTCATCTTGTACTGGACTTCAAACAGAGACGTGCCATACCCACGAGAAGATTCGAGGGCTGCTCATGCCCGGAAGTGGAAATGCTCAGCTTCGGCCTGCGGGATAGGACCGTCTTGTTCAGCCTGGCCAACAACAACTCTGGCGTGCGTCGTGTTGCCAGGCGCACAACTCGCGCCGTCATTACTTGTATTTGTTCTTCTACTCGGTCGCTCCGTCAACATCTTCGATAGCATTGACATCAAGGCCTTTGTTCTACATTCTTTTGCCCAACGGCCGTTTGTGCAGTGCATGCTTTCCCAGCCGCTCGTCGTGATCCACGGCTCCGTGACTTGGCCTTGGTTGCGGGTCGTGTGCTCGTGCTCGGACGTGTGGCGGTTTACTCTACCCTGGAATCACTTCATATTTACTGGGTGCGTCGTCAAGTCTTTTTGATTTACGTATCCTGGTTACACATCACACGACACAACATGTCACAGCACGGACATTGTGACCAAAAGAAATCCACCCGCCACAACTGCAGCTACATCTTTCGCTTCACGAAATCATACCAACAGTCGCGGATTCAGTATAGCCAGCTCTCTGAGATGCTCGTCCCAGATATCGAGGGGATCTCTCCGGGCCGTCGCGCCGCTCCCCTTCACGCCGTACAAGTACGGCTTCTCGTCCGCATAGCACGCCGTCTCCTGGTCATCGGGCAAGGCGCCCTCCAGAATGTACGCCTTGGCAATCTCGTCGGTGCAGGCAGACGTGTCCCTGGAGGAATGCCCATAGCCATGGTGCGCAATCAGCCTGGCATTCCTGCCCATCTCGTTCAGGAGACGCCTCCCGTTGCGCAAGGGTGTGGCGGGATCATACGTCTCGGCAATGAGCAGAACGGGGTTGCTCAGCGTCTTGTTTAGGTCGCCGCGGTAGACTTCGGCCGGCTCGGACCAGTAGTCGGTGAAGTGCCGACAGGGAAAGACGTCTTGGAACCGAGAGTTTCCCGCAATCCACGACTTTGCGGTCATGTTGGCCCATAGGGACTCATACCAGTCCAGCCCACCCTCGGGCTCGGGCGCGTCGTACTGGTCGGCGCAGATGACCAAGGAGCCGAGCTCGCCGGAGGCTGGGGGCTGCTGGCTGGGCGGAGGCGGCTTCGTGGGATCGTATTCCCAGGTGCTGCGCTCCAGCATGACGGCCGCGAGGGTCGTGTTGCCCGCTTCCAGCTCGAAGAGCATTTGTGCCAGTGCTGGCCATGCTTTGGCGTTGTACATGGCTGAGTAGAGTACCCCGACAAGGGTTGAATACGTAATCAGGGACGGTCCCGAGGACGCGGTGTACGAGGGGAGCGGCCGCTTGATGAGGGACCGGATCAATGTCTCCATTCGCTTTTGGAGATGGTCTAGAGTGACGGCACGTCCATCAACAGGCTTGGCCAGCGCACAGTGGTCCGGGCCGGCGTTGACACATTCTCCCAGAAGCCCGTCGTGGAAGGCGTGGGTTCCGTTGTCCAAGGCAGTCCAGCCAAAACCGCCCAGAAGGCGGCCATCGCGCACATACTCTGTTCCGTCGAGGATCATGCGACCCACGCTGTCGGGGAACATGTTGGCATAGGTCTGTCCAATGCCGGTCCCGTAGCTGACCAAGTATCCCGTGAGCGCGTCCTCGCCCAGGGCCAGACGAATTTGTTCTAGGTCGCGCGCCACAAAAGCCGTTGACACGAAGCGGGGGATATCTTGGTAAATCTGTTTGCAGGCGTTGAAAACGGAATCGCTCATGGCGTCGAAAAATTCAAGCTGGGCCCGAGGCGATGGCGATGTCTCACGATATTCGGACATGCGGACTGACCAGTGGTCTCTGTCCACATCGTAGGGAAAGCAGGAAATGGCCGGCAAAGAGGCGTTGACGCCGCGAGGGTCCCATCCCAGGACGTCGTACTTGCCGCCGCTTAATCGCTGGGAGATGGCCTCCGAAGATCGCCATGCCATGGAAGTGCCACTGCCTCCGGGACCACCCGGTTCAATGACAATGGTGCGTTCGCTCTTGGTGCCAGCGCCGCGGCGAGGTTTGTCGTGACGGCTCTTGGGGTGTCGAAGAGCAAGCCCCGAGACCTGGTATTTGGTCACGGCGAGACGAGAAATACGCTTGTCTGACTTGTTGGTGTAGTCCAGGGGGACATCGATGAACCCACAGAGGTAGATGCCGCGATCAGCGTACGGGTTTTCATGAGGCGGCCTGGGGTGTCTATGCCTTCCAGGCCTACCCAGTCTTTCGGACTCGTCAGATCCGCCGGGTTCGCCCGGTTTGTCAGGGTTGTGAGGATGATGAGGATTGTGTGGTCTGTAAGGCTGGTGGTGAGGGGTTTCAACGTCTTCTTCGTGGCCCTCTGTGACGTTTCCCCAGCTCCAATGTCTTGGGTTAGTGTCAAACGTCTTTGCCCAGGTGCGTTCGGGATGAGGATCATCCAGAGCTGGCAACACCGATTCCTTGGTACAGGGGATGAAGTGGAATGGGTCGTTTTCCTGAGGGAATCGACCAAACGGTGAATGGCCTGGCTGGCCGTGACATAGATAAGGCCGTCTCAAGCGCGGGAAGCGCGGCCTCAAGAGAAGATACAAGACGGTGACGGCGGCAAAGATTGCAAGGAAGCGTCTCCACGGGCGCCTCGCCGGCCGGGGAGGGGCAGCATCCATCTCGTTGGCGGTCTCGGTCTCGCCTGATTCGGTTGGCTCGGGCTCGAGGAGAAGAGCCTTCTCGCGAGGAGCGCTGCTCATGGTCGATGACGGGCTCTGGGAGTTTTGAAGAATTTGGTAGAAAAGATGCTTGCCGCGAGGGCGACAGCGGCGAAGATGAAGTTGTATCTGGGAAGCTCTCACGAGACTACGCACGCACCCGCGTCACGGCCAGGGGCGGTGGACGAGGTCGTAGATGATGATGAGATGAGTCTCCTGGTAACTTAGGTCATCTGTTATCTTGGTACATGCAGGAGCTAGCTCCCAGTTCCTTCCGCTGCGGATGACCTGGGGGAGTCTAGGTGCGATCCGGGGTGGTCCCATTTTTCTGGAAGTAGCCCACTAGCCCGGACCCTGGCCCCCGTCCCGTGGTGGAGCCACTCAGAGCTCCTCAGAAAAGTGGAGCCGCACTCGGATCTGCACCAACTTGGTAGCATGTCAATGTCAATTGCTCGGTGCCTTCCTAATTCGGATCTTGCAACTCCAGGCTCAATTCTTGAATTGTTGAGCGGGAATGTCACCCGACAAGTGCGGGGTCTGGTCAGGAATCAGGTGGCGGATTGACGCTGGCAGAAGTTGATATAACCCATCATACCGAAGCGTTATCCCCTCCAAGCCGCAGCCATTCTCCACTCATCCGCCGTGACTCTTGCTTGAAGGTCCAACTTGCTCATCATGACCCTGAAACGAGTCGCACCCTACGGATCATGGGTGTCGCCCATTGGCGTCAAAGCCGCCATCTTCAAGAATCGGGCATTGACTTGTCCGCGGGTAAACGTAAGGCTCCCCTTTCCGCCGCCCTGCCACACGCGTACACGGTCCAAAGCTTACTCGGCTCGCCGTCAGAGGAAATCTGGCCGGTCTTTCTTTGTCGAGAGCACACCAGAAGGCAGGCAGACCATCGTGGAGATAACCAAAGATGACGGCCTGAGAGACGTCTTGCCCCGAGATTACAGTGTGCAGAACCGAGTGTATGAATACGGCGGCTCCTTGTGTGACGTTCTTCCCGACGACCGCCTCATATTCTCCCATGAAGACGACACAGTGCGTTTGCTTTCACCCGACAGCGGTCAGGTTCAACTCGTCGTCCGGAGCAACACCCTGCGATACTCTAGCTTCTGTGCGCGCCATCCGTTGCCCTGGGTGCTTGCGATTGAAGAGGATCACGCATCCGACGACCCGTACGAGGTTCAAAACTACATCGTCGCCATCAATGTCGAAAACTCTACTGTTCAGAGAGTAGTCAGTGGCGCTGACTTTTACTACCTGCCCCAGTTCAGCTTCGATGGCGCACAGGTAAGCTGGGTGGAATGGGATCACCCCGACCTCCCTTTCGCGGCGGCAAATCTCTACGTTGGCGACTGGACGGCCCAAGGATCCGTGAAGAATGCTCGTCTCATTGCTGGCCAGAACCACGAAAGCGTTGCTGAGCCTCGGTGGGGGCCCGATGGGTCTCTGTTTTACGCCAAAGAAACGGGACCTTATCGCAAGCTGTACCGTGTGCCGCCTGATGGTCGGTCCGAGGAGTTGATTCCACTCGAGGGCTTGGATGACGCCGAGTTTGCTCAAGCAGGCTTAATGGAGGGGAGGTAAGCATTGTGCCAGTAGTACCAGACCAATTGCTGCCCAGCTCACGAGCCGCCGAGTCTGGAAACTAACATTGGAACCAACACACCAGCCGAACATTTGTTCCACTCACGGCGGACATGCTCGTAGCCACGGCAGTCATCAACGGCATAAGTCGTCTCATCGCCGTCGACATCACAACGGGGTCCTGGAAGATGCTGGGGGACGAAGAGCATCTGTGCGATATATCGGGCGATGCAGTTGCCAGGCTTGGCCATGATTCCGTCCTGGCCATTGGGAGCGGAACCGTCTCGCACAAATCCGTGTACAAAATCGATGTGGCAGATCCCCGAAACAGCAAAGTCATTCGGAGAGCCTCTGATGAACAGCTCCCCGATGAGACGTACGCCCGACCAGAAACGGTCCATATGCGTTCCACTGCGTCTCCATCCAGAGACATCTTTGGATTCTTGTGGATGCCCCAAAATCCTGACTACACAGCTCCTTCCGGAGAGCTCCCGCCGTTGATCATACACGCCCACGGCGGTCCAACAGGACGCAAAGGGAGTGGGCTGAGCCTGCGAACACAGTACTTTACGTCCCGTGGATATGCCTATCTGGCGCTCAATTACACCGGATCCACGGGTTATGGTCGGCAGTACCGTGAATCTCTGTTCGGCAACTGGGGCATTGTGGACGCGGCAGACGCGGCCGAAGCTGCAGACTACATGGCTGCTTCTGGACGCGTCGACCGCGATGCCGTGGGCATTACGGGAATAAGCGCAGGAGGCTACAACACTCTGCAGTCCCTTTCAAGGTATCCGGCAAAGTTTGCCGGCGGCGTTTGCGTTGCCGGCATCTCGGAGCTTTCAAGTTTCGACAAGACAACCCACAAGCTCGAGTCGGACTACACGGCAGCACTCGTCCTGCATCCCGGTGTAAGCGAGGACGAGAAGCGAAAAATCTTTCGTGAGCGGAGCGCTCTGTGCCACGTCGCCGACTTGAAGTCTCCGCTTCTCTTGCTACACGGCCAGGCGGATACCGTGGTGCCTGTTCAACAGGCTAGAATCATGGCGGAAGCCCTCAAGGAGCTGCACCGTGATGTGGAAATCCTCGAGGTCGAAGACGAGGGACACATGTTTGCGAAGCCGTCTAGCGCCGAGCTGTGGCTTGTACAGGAAGAAGCATGGTGGAAGAAGACATTGCTGCAGAAGTCTCGGCCAACAAGTCCAACGACTCCCAGTCCCGACGTTGAATGAGGCTGTTTCCCTTGCTTCTGGTCCTCGGATTCGGGAGCTCTAGTGAGCCTCGATGCGCTGCCAGCCCGCGGCCAAGAGAAGACTGCACAGGCTGCGAGGTCCAGTGCCGTGAATTCATCCAAGAAGCGTGGCACGATTTGTAGCAAGCAGAGAATTTGATGAGATTGGTTCCTCGTTGTAGCTAAAGCGTGCTGCAGGGACATGGGCGCAGGCACCAACAAGACCAAGACTGCCTCCCCACGTCGACAAACCATCGTGCTTGAAATGCAAACCCAGTTTTCCATGTGCCCGAGCCAGGGCAAGCGCAAAGTTGACGCTGGATCTTGAAGTCCCTCGCTCGACTACTCTTCATCTTCAGCCGGCCAAAACAACCACAAGACGACCATGACAGCTTTGATAGCGGCGGCAATCCACAATGCACCCTGAATGCCAAACGAACTATGCGAGAACAGCCCGCCGGCCACGGCACCAAGCAACAGCAGGGCCGGGGCGGCAGCCCGCCGGTTCCTCTCGACATTGCGAGGCTTGAACAAGTCCTGGTCGGAGAACAAGTCGCAGTAGATGCTCGTCAACACCACGCTGGTCAGAGCATTGTAGCGCAGGGCACGGCTCGCCACGGCCTGCGCGCAGGACTGAAAGGCAACCAGCGCCAGCGGCACCAGGACGGTCCAGTCGACGGCGCGCTCGTCCTCGTGTGGCACGGCGCTCACGACCACGGCCGCGGCCACAATCAGCAGCGCCTGGGCCGCAAACGACGCGCAAAGCACCCATCGCCGCCGCGGGGAGAAGCGGCGGTGGAAGCGCGCGAACAAGAACGACCCGGCGCAGAAGGAGAGCAGCGAGACTCCCGACTTGTACAGGCGCGCGGATATGGGGGGGTTCAGGACGGTCGCGATCCCCAGCCCGACGTAGACGGTGTTCCCTGCGAAGTCTTGGTTAGGAGCCCATCCATCCATCCCTTGTCGCGCACCGCTCGGCGCATATCTACACGATGTAAACGTAAACGAGACGTACCGGTCTGCATGGAAACAAAGGCGCCCCAGACCTGGGTGGACGCGCTGTCCAGCAGCCCCGTCACGACGTAGCACAGGAGGAGAACCAAATCGGCCCAGGAGCGTGATACCTCGGCCGTCATTCGCGCGCGCCATTTCGACACGAGAGACGGCGGCGTGGGTTTGCGGTCGAGAAGGGGCCGTCGCTCGGCGTCGTCACCGGCGGCGGCGGCGGCGATGCTGGTGCCGTTCATCGCGGGGACGGGGGGTTAGAGGAATGACTGAACTGTGACTCCTGTTGGGACTTGAGGGCGCGATGAGCGCGGCGTCTGATCTGAGTGGTCTCTTCTCTTCTGGTCTCGTGGCACAGCATGGAGGCTCTGGATGCTGGGCAGTTCGTTAGGAAACTTGCTGCGGCCCGGCCGCCCGGGGGTGCCAACAGTGAACAAGTACTCCGTACGTACCGAGGTTCTCAAGTAAAGTACACATGGCCGCCATGGTAGCATCAACAGCCGCTTTTACCGGCCAAGTGCATGGGTGTTCTCGGGTCCACCGGCTGGGCCGGCCGCGACCAGCATCGGACTTGATTCGGAAAGTCAATCTCTCCCAGCTCAAGCTCGCCTTTCTCTGCCACACCCCCGCCGTGGCCAACCAAACTCACTCGCCCGCCGAAAGAAAAGCACCCCAAGTCAATCAATGATCAATGCAGATTCCCGGCATCTTTGCATCTCGCGCTGGCCCTGGTGGCGCTAATTTAAAAGGTCGGTTTCGTCCGGTGACGCGACGAGCTCGTCCCCTGTTCTTCTCACGTTGGATCGATTGTGGCCATGCGTCTGCGTGGTTTGTAAGATTGAAGCCATCACCAACTGCTCCTTGACACGCCACTCAAGATCGTGTACAATCATCAACGAACCACCACCACCACCACCACCTTACTGCCTTTCCGTTTGCACCGCTCCTCCTCCTGCTCCTCCTGCCGTGAGCCGCCAACAATGAAGCTCTCCACGGCGCATCTACTGCTCGCAGGAGCCGTCGAGCTCTGCCGCGCCCTCCCTCACCTCGACAGCCCCCAGCAGCGTCTCGCCAAGGGCCTCTCCCTGACGGGCAGATACAGCAGAGAAAACCCATACACGCCCGACCACAGCGATCCGCACGATCATGCCGTCGACGCCGTCGGCAGGCGCCTGGACCCTCGACCGTGGCGCAACGGCGACGGCGCTACCGTCCTCGGGCCCTACAACCGCCAGAGGTCGCGCCAGAGCCCTGACATGATCCGGCCGCCGAGTACAGACCACGGGAACATCCCCAACATGCGGTGGAGTTATACCGACTCCCACGTGAGAATCGAGGTGCGTGCGTCCCTCCCCGTCGATTCAAGTGGAAGGTACTGATGCCGTGCCGTCGTCCAGGAGGGCGGGTGGACAAGACAGACGACGGTCCGCGAGCTTCCCAGCAGCATCGAGCTCGCCGGCGTCAACATGCGCCTCGACACGGGCGTCATCCGCGAGCTTCACTGGCACAAGGAGGCCGAGTGGGCGTACGTGCTCGAGGGCGAGGTTCGCGTCACGGCCCTGGACTACGACGGCGGCAACTTTGTCGACGACCTCAAGAAGGGCGACCTGTGGTACTTTCCGAGCGGCGTGCCCCATTCCCTGCAGGGCCTGGGCGACAACGGCACCGAGTTCCTGCTCATCTTTGACGACGGCCGCTTCTCCGAGGAGTCGACCTTTATCCTGACCGACTGGCTAGGTATGTATGGCGCTGCCGTTGGACCACACGACACGACATGACATGACATGAGAGCAAGCTAACAACCACCACGACAGCCCACACGCCCAAATCCGTCCTGGCCAAAAACTTCAAGCTCGACCCCCAGGTCTTCGCACACCTCCCCGCGAGCGAGAGGTACATCTTCCACGGCTCGCAGCCGGGCACCATCGACGAGGAGCGCCCGTCGGGCAAGCACGTCAAGAGGTCCAAGTACCAGTTCACGCACCGGCTGCTGGAGCAGGAGCCCAAGCAGACGTCGGGCGGCCTCGTGCGCGTCGTCGACTCGGCCAACTTCCCCGTCTCGCAGACGGTGGCGGCGGCGCACGTCATCATCGAGCCGGGCGCGCTGCGCGAGATGCACTGGCATCCCACGGCCGACGAGTGGTCCTTCTACATCCGCGGCCGCGCGCGCGTCACCGTCTTTGCCGCCGAGGGCAACGCCCGCACCTTTGACTACGTCCCCGGCGACGTGGGCATCGTCCCCAAGAACATGGGCCACTTTGTCGAGAACATTGGCGACGAGCCCGTCGAGATGCTCGAGGTCTTCCGCGCCGACAAGTTCAGGGACTTTTCGCTGTTCCAGTGGATGGGCGAGACGCCCCGGCGCATGGTGGTCGACCACTTGTTTGCCGGCGACGAGGAGAACGGCAAGCGCTTCTGGGACGCGGTCGAGGACGCCGGCAAGGACGAGGTCAGGCAGGCCGCGGGGGCCGACGGCGGCCGTGTCGACGACGGCGCTCAAGACGAGCTGTAGGGCGAGGTTTGGTTTCCAACTGGCTTTGTATCAACACTACGCATCGGTTTGCCGAGTCGGCGTTGCCGGTCTCAGACCGCGTCGATGGTCAAGCCCGTGAGTCGCGCGTGACACGACACACGGAGAGCAGCACGGGGAACGATGCCGTATAGCTCCTCCGCATGCTTTCAGAAATTGACACCGGATTGACTGATGCCTCTACCGCGTGTTCCTCTATTTCTGGGGGCCCATCAAGAGGCCCGCCTCCCGAGACATTGGCACGCAAGTCGGTGCCACCCCCAGACCCGACTTGTCCACCCGCGGCCGAGCAGCCCCGCCGCGGCGCCCAGATCAAGTCCCGGCCGGCGCGGCGGTTCCGAACATTGCCGGCGACGTCGCGGTCCATGACGGACGCCGCTGCGCCCAGTTTACATTGCAAGGCTTGAGCGGGCGTCCTCGCGACGGCGCGGCGTGGCGTAGACTCGGGACGTAAATCGGTTTCCTGCAGCTGCTATGCGCCGCCCCCCAAACCATGGCCTGCTCGCAGATGAGCCTCAACGCAGCCGGCTGCTTTGGGCGACCCTTCTGCATCTCCCGGGCCGGGCCAAGACGCGGCAGAAAATGACTCGATTTGACGGGCCGCCCCCCGTGCTCAGCCCCAAATGCAATCGTAGACGAATTGCCGGTCCGGTCTGTGCAAGGCAAAAGCAAAGCACCGCCCGAGTCTCGCCTGCATCCCACCATCCATCCATCGCGGGAAAATCCCCCCCCCCAACGTAGCAAGCACCCTTCAAAGTCGGCCTTGCAGAAAGGTGGGTTATTTCCGGGTGTGGAAAGCATGCCCCCGATGCACCTTGGATACAGACGACGCAACGACGCGCCGCCGTAGTCGGCCTAGACACGTTGCATGGGATGGATGGATGGATGGGTAGATGGGTAGATGGCCCGCGACGACGACCGTGTCTGGTCCCAATGACTGTGAGGAGGGCCGTGAGTCTTTGCCGGCGTTGCGTTCCATGGATCCATCCATGGTGAGGCGGCTTTTTCCGCCAGACTTGGGCCATCCATACATCCACGAGGAGAAGGACAAGTCGACCGCGGTCATCGCTGCGTCACGCACGAAGCCACTGGAAAGCGAAAGTCGGGAAAAACGAATAAGAATTCCAACTTACCTGAACGCTCGAGTCTCGTCAACTCGTCGGCCCCAATTCCGCAACATGCCCGGGCGATCGTTTCCGTTTGGCCGCGTCACGCTCACGCAGCAGCACAGACATGTTCCAACTTGCAACCATTCGACCGGTCAACGGCACGCGGCACGTCCAATCGCACACAGCCGCCTGGCTGCCGTCGCCCGTCTGCCGTACTCCATGTCACATCGTTGCATTGCTGTGACCGACTCTACGGCTCCAGAAACGACGCCATGCCTCCTGGGCCGCCCCCCTTTTCCCGGATGAGACGGCACCTTTGTGCTACTTGCCAATCTTGACATCGAGGCCGTCCGTACCTACCGCTACGCGCGCCCGCGTGCGCGGTTTCGCCGTAAAAGAAGACGCTGTGTCTGCGTCCGGCCCGTGGTGTTTGCATTCCCACCTGACATGTCGGCTCGGAGCATCACAGCCGGAGTGACGTGACAGACTTGTCGCCCTCGGGCCGATACCAACGGTTGGGGCGAGAGAACAAAAAAAGAAGTGAAATCAAGAAAAATCTCTAGACCACCGGTATTGTTGGTCGGCCGCTAAACAACGCCTCGGGCAGCCGTTGTCGCGGAAAGGCAAGCCACACTTGGGATCCGGGCTCGGCTAGAGGCAATCTTGGACATTTCTGTGCCGGATCGCAGCTAGTAGAGCAGGACGCCACTGCCGCGATGAGCCCGACTACGGAAAACACGTAGCTGGTTCAACGGTCACACGCGGCTGGGACTCAAGCTCGCGGTGCGTGCGTGCGTGCGTGCCGGTGACGGGGAGTAGTTCCTGTCTATCCAATCCGCTTGACCAGATAGTCGGCGTGTCTTGCTCGACAAATCGCCCGTCGAGCGCCAAGCAACTCCATGGCAAGACGATTGAAATAAACACATGTCACCGTCACTCGCCCCGGCGGAACTGAGCCTCTCGGCACCGCTACCCGGCCGATTTTGTACAGAAACGAAAGCCTACCTAGTGCTACCAGCCTACGTGCCTCGCCGCTGCGGATCCCTGGTGAAAGAAAGTTGCCGCCGTGGACAAGACGTGTCGCACATGCCGTACAGTTTCTCGCCACGGCCCTGCGATGCTACATGTGCTGGGCTTTGTACGTCACGCGAGCTGGGAGGTGTGAGTTGTGTGCCCTCGTCCCAGACTACCAAGAGGCAGCTGCGTCGATCGCCTCTATCGACCGGTCTTTTGTTGTCTTTTCTTTGGTCATCACACCCATTCGCATTTGGCCTCCGCTGGGTGCCGCATAGCCACGGCGTCGCATCTGCCATCTTGTCCTCGCTGCTGGGCTGCACGCCGCCGGCTGTGCAAGAGACGACGGGGCGACGCCGGCGAGGGCGAAAGCGAAGCTAGGCCAAGCGCCCGGCACTAAGTCATCTCAATGGAGACTGGACATCTCGGGCGACAGTCATGCTGCGCCGTCCTTCCTCCCCTCCCTCCCCTCTCGCCGGCACCCTCTAGAGTCTACACGGGACGGGGTCGTCTTAGCCCGCTGGTGGGCGCACGAGGCCGAGACGCGCTCGACTTGTATATATCAAGCACATGGTCCACGTAGACGGCCAGTCGCCTCTGTACAACCGCCAATCCTTATCGCTCCTGAACGGGGGTCTGTTTGGCTCCGGGAACCCCCAACCGCCGTCTCCTTCCAAGTCGCGTGTATACCGTGTGGCGGCTCCCGTCATGAAGAGCTGGTCCCAGATCAAGCACGGGGTGGCCACGTCCTTCCGGACGGACCCCAACGTGAGCCGGGCCAGGAGCTGGGCCGGCCGGGTGTCGAGGAGACTGCCCTCCGCGACGGCAGAGTATCTTGCCGAGAAGCTCCCCGTCGTTCAGTGGCTTCCGCACTACAACCCGCAGTGGCTCCTCGGGGACTTGATCGCCGGCGTCACGGTGGGCGTGATGCTGATCCCCCAGGGCCTCGCGTACGCCAAAATCGCCACGGTGCCCATCGAGAACGGGCTGTACGCCAGTTGGCTCCCGCCCCTGCTGTACTTCTTCCTCGGCACCTCGCGGGAGTTGTCTGCCGGGCCGACGTCGGTCCTCGGCCTGCTGACGGCGGAGGCCGTGGACGACCTCTCCAGGCAGGGCTACAGACCGGCCGCCGTGTCCGCCGCCATGGCCTTCGTGGTCGGCGCGTACGCCCTGGCCATGGGCCTGCTGAAGCTCGGCTTCCTCTTGGACTTTGTCTCGGCCCCCGTGCTCACGGGATGGATCTCGGCCGTCGCCATCGTCATCGCGCTCGACCAGGTCGGCTCCCTGGTCGGGCTGGACCTCCCCCCCGACGTGGCCGGGGCGGTCCACGACCTCTTCGCCCGCGTCCGCGGCATGAAGCCGCCCACCCTCGCCATGGGCCTGACGGGCGTCGCTTTCCTGCTGACGATGGAGCGGGCCGGCAAGAGGTACGGCGGAAACAAGTACGTCAGGTTCGCGTGCACGAGCAGGGCCGTGCTCCTCCTCATCGTGCACACCCTCATCAGCTACCTCTGCAACCGCGGCCGCGGGGAGAAGCTGCTCTGGGCCGTCACCGAGGTGGACACACACGGCTTGCCGGACCCCCGTCCGCACGACCCGGCCCTGCTGAAAGCGGTGTCGGCGCGGGCGTTCGCCCCGCTGGTCGCCATGTCGGTCGAGCACCTGGGCGTCGGCAAGGCTTTCGCCCTGAGGGGAGGCTACACCGTCGACAAGAGCCAGGAGCTGGTGTTCCTCGGGGTCAACAACATGGTCAACAGCCTGTTCGGGGCCCAGACCACCGGGGGAGCCATGAGCCGCACCGCCGTCAACTCCGACTGCGACGTCCGCAGCCCCGTCAACTTCCTCTTCACCGGCGGCCTCATCGTCCTGACGCTCTTTGAGCTCGCGCCCGCCCTGTACTGGATCCCAAAGGCGACGCTGGCCGCCATCATTGTACGTCGGACGTGTTTTATGCCCCCGTTCCCCGGTCCCCGGTCCCGAGCCCTCGTGGCCCGTGGGCCGCGGGCCGACAGTGTCCCAGACTCCCGGCATCCCCCCCTGTCCGGCCTGGCGGCGGCAGGGGAGGCCCGCCGCAACCCCATGGCAAGTTTGAGCGTCAGCTGACCGTTGCCCGCCGGGCTCTTGGCAGATCATGGCCGTGGCCCGTCTGGTCGCGCGGCCCAGCCAGTTCTACCGGTTCTGGAGGATGTCCTTTGTCGACTTTGTCGGCTCCCAGCTCGGGCTTTGGGTCACGCTCTTCACGTCGACCGAGGTCGGGCTCGCCACCGCCGTCGGCTTCAGCATCGTGTACACCTTGCTGCGCCTCGCGTTCCCGCGCTGGGTCGGCCTCTCGCGCCGCGAGACCGAGACGGGGACCGAGCCGGGGACCGAGACCGACGACGGCCACACGTCCCCGTGCCTGCTGCCCGCGGCTGCGGAGCCGTGCGGCGTGGACGTGCCGGCGGGGGCGTACCTCGTGCGGTACACCGGCGACATCGTCTTCCCCAACGCCGAGCGCGTCAAGGCCGCCATTATCCAGGCGGTCAAGGTGCGCTCGGACCCTGCTTCCGCCCCCGACGCCGGTCCCCCGGGCGCGGGCGGGAGCCGGCCGACGTGGAACCCCGCGGGCAGGAAGCAAATCGTCAGGATCCGCAAGAGAAGGGGCATCACGGCGTTCGGCGGGGACGAGACGCCTCTCCGGCGTGTCGTGCTCGATTTCGGCCGCGTGTCCTTTATCGACGCCACTGGCGTCTTTTCAGTCACCGAGCTGAAGATGGAACTGCGGAGGTACATCGGGCGGGAGCTGGAGTTTCGATTCGTCGGCATGACGGGGCCCGTCAGGGAACGATTTGACCGGTCAGGGTGGGAATTCGCCTCTCCCGGGGAGCAGCAGCAGCAGCAGCGCGCCGGGACCGCCGACGCCGTTTACTCGTCTGTCGAGACGGCCTTGTGGCATCTGGGCAAGTCTGCCGACGGGGACGAGGCGTTGGCGGAGAAGACGGCGGATCCGTGACGTGCATTTCCCTCCTGGAGTCGCGCACCCTGGCGAGGAGGTCTCTTGTGGCGGTGCCGCCGCGTGGAATCCGGCATCTCCCGTCTCTCGTCTCGTGTCTCCTCACGCGGACACGCACGGAAACGCGTTCCCTCCACGGACAGCCACCACACTTGCGTTGCGTTGCTGGGCCGGGCGGGCGACATCCGGGCATTCGTCACACACCTACGGAACTGGTACAGATTAACTACGTGGGTGCGTCGTCAAGATTGTCCCCAAAGTCGCTTCTTCCTCGTTCCGGCCTTGGGCTCAAACGCAGACAGACGGCTTGACCCTCTCGTGCCCCCAAGCTCGTTGCCTTTGAGGGTCGTGCAAACGCACTGACGAGACGTAAACAAGAGGGCATGCCGGCCCGGTGTTGAAATGGGACCATGTACGTAGACGTAGACGTAGACGTGGACGGGCAACAGTGCAGAGGGTTGAATGGTATCCCAGATGCTCGACACTCCATCTAATTGCCACTCCAAGGTCCAACCCGTGCTCCGTCCTGTCCCAGATAGACCGATTTGCGTTGTCGGCAGCGGGCGCCCCCTGCAGGATGACGAACCAAAAGGCATTTGCCAAACCGACGTGCTCGCATTCGCGCATTCGCGAACCACACCCGACGCATGCACCCGCGTCTGCAAATGCCGTCGGGGCTGCATGTCACCGGCCTCCGACTTTCGGAGCCCCCGAATGTTCCAGTTAGACCGTCCCAGACTCCCAGCCTCGAGTCTCGACCTCGTCGTCGTCGTCGCCTCTTACGTGCCCCCCTCCGACGCCGGCTGCTTTGTCCGACGCCAAACTTGGAGTCTGCGACACTTGTCTCGGGGCTCGGCCAGCTCTGTGCCGCCGGCGCGTCGGCGATGCATCCGCGTCTCCAGCTAGCCGTCGCCTCGGGCGCTCGGGGGACCGCTTCGATACGAGGCCTGCCTGCCTGCACGGCTGGTGCCGCGGCGGTTGCTGCCGTTGGCTTCCTTCATTCCGTCCATCGGCCGCTCTGCCGCCCGCGGCTTGCACTGCACGGCCCTTCTACCTTCTAGCGCTGTTGGGCGGCTCTCGTCCAATACGCGTGGCGCCGCGGCTGCGGGCCTGGCTATTGCCTGAAGGCTGACGCGAGCTGCGGAGGAGAGCTGCGGCCAATTCCCGGGGTTTGGACACGAGGCCGGCCGGCGAGGAGAGAAGAGCAGGGATAACTACCCGACAGGGCCACTGGACGGATGGGCTCTGTTCAAACTGTCATGAGTCGCGCTGCCCGCTGCCCGCTGTCTCTGGTCTCTGGTGTCTGGGGCCGAAAGAAATGGAGCTTGTGGCCAGCGTCACTTGTGATGCCTTGGCTTGCGTCACTCGAGAACTGGCCGGACGTCAAGCAGCCCCGAGTGGGCAAGGACGAGATAATGCCTGTGATATTGTGGACATTGTGGCAGAAACATGACCCGGGATCCAAGACACTCATCCATCACCAGCCCCATCATGTCACCTCCCCAATCCTCTGAGGTAAGTGCCAGCAGGGCAGGTCTCTTGCATCTTCGCCACGGACGACCAGACGACTCCTGCTGTGACGTATGTTCGTGCGTGCCCTACCGAGTACCCTGGTTGGTTTCGAATACTGGCGTCTGCGATGAATGAAGAGTACCTTGCCGTCGCAGGCCCGTGTGAGGTACAACATGACATCACGACATACGGCGACAATCGTCTGAGCTGCCGCACACGGCGAAGCAGAAAACCTTGCAAACATCACACACGTAACGTCCTGCAGTTTCTTGGAGACCATCTCTGAGCCGTCCAACCATCTTGCTGTGCTACTTTTCATGGCAAGGGATGAAGCTCCATTGCCGGCTCAGCTCGACGTGCCTGAGGCTGTTGAGCAGATCAGGCCACGTTGGTGAAGCCCATATAACTTACCGTCTCCTTACGCCCCAAGACCCCAATGTCTCGCCTGGACGACGCCCTGGGTTGTGGTTGGCGAGGCTGGAGTTTTCTTACCTGTGATGAAGCACCAGGTGGCTGGTTGGCAGGCAGTTTTTAGGTTCGTGCGTCCACACTCCAGAGCACAGCGTAGGTTTCAAGGATGAACCCCTGTTTGTGTAATCTTTGGCTGTGAGTCTCCCACTGTTCGTCTCGTGTTCTCGACCACTTTGGTCAGACGTTCCTCGGTTTTCAGGTGACACTTTCAACTGGAAAAAAGCAACGAGTACTCCGTATCGAGAATCACATCGTGCCCGCCAATAATAGAAATGCGCGAAACTGTTGGGAACATGACACCAAGGCAGCAGAACCGAGTATTTGCGTTTGGGTCCATGTGCTGTGTGTGTCGAGCATGTGCATTCGCAAGGCAGCCGCGCTTCACGGACTCCAGGTATTATCATCAACACACGCGAAAAAAGTGGCCGCTGGCCCCGCCATTTTTTTGTGTGACGGACATTATGCTCTCGGCTGAGGTCATCTCATCGTTCGCTTTATGCAGAAAGGGTCCTTCCTGGGCGGAAAAGAGCCGGGGTAGTCGTGGTGGCACTAAAGGAATGGCTGTAAAAGATGCCCCCCCAGTGATGACGACGTTGCTGCGCCGGCTTTGAAGCCGTCGAGCTCCAACTCGGACAACGACTGGGGGCGGCAGAAGCGAGGACTCGAAGCTTTTGCGGAGAATCGCTGGCGTGCCATAGCAATAGCAATCCGTACTACGGAGTACGGGAAGGAGCTGGCCAGGGAGTGCAGGGAGGCAGGTCCAAGCTCGTGGCTGAATGGCAAGGAGCGCGGCAGGGCTCCGGACCCACACATGCACCAAAGGCGGCCATGACGTCGTAGCCTCGGCGGCCTGCAAGAGGGACCCCTCGACGAGCGCTGACCGGGGGCTCATCCTGCCTCGCCAGCGTCATTCTCTGGAGCCTCTTGTCCTGCCAAGACCCTACGCACGTACCTAAGTAGGTATCTAGCGCACGAACCCGGTGCCCGTTGTGAGGTCAATGTCGTCAATGTCCCGTCCCTCCGATCCGGGAGCAGATGTGGCGAGACGCGAATGGCGCTTGGCGGCACTGGGAATGATGATGATGATGATGATGATGATGAAAAATAACAATGAAACATCTTCTTTCCTCTCCTGTGCTCCTTCTTTTCGTTTTCCCCTCTACGCTCAGCCTGCCGTAACCAAGCAGGCACGGACAGCCCAGGCGCCAGCCAGGTCTCATGTACCTCCTCTTGGCGGAAAGTATGGCAGCAGATGCTGAAACAGTCCACTTCTGCAAACAGGCCTGGCCTGGTCGCTTGTTCGGTGCTGCACGCCTCCAGATTGCCGATGGCAGTTGGACAATGCCTGTCGACGGCTAGAAGTACGTACGTACGTAGGTGCAAGATTACGGCGCAAGGTCATGATGCCATGTACGTACGCGTGGGCGGACCGCTCGACGCTTTCGACGCACGTCGCGTCGGGGCATGCAAAGTACCGAGTACCGTCGAGTTGCTTTCAATCGTTGGCAAACGCCTTCGTCGGCCCCGTCGATGCTCAGAAACAAAGCACCCGACCAGGCACACGGGCACTGCTCCGGCCTCCCTTGTCCGCAGACTGGCGTCCCGGGAACCCTGCACCTGCGCCGGGGTGGTGTCTGGTTGTTTGGCGCCAGACGTCATGTCTCCAGTCTCCAGATGTCCTCGATGCCTCGATGCCTCGATGCCTCGATGCCCCGATGCTGGTCCTGACTCCCTGGTCCTGACTCCTGAGTCCTGACGCCCCACCGAACCCACCGCGCTCAAGTGCTGCCAAGTCGCTGAGCCGGCGCCTCAAGCGGCGTCAATCCGTCCACATGTCCGTAAGCAACATGACCTGACTGAGCCTCCAAGTCTGGTTTCTAATCCACCCAGATTCAAGCCTCGTCTCTTTTCCTTCGTCAGACCGCTGCCGCCCAATCTCACCTCGTCTCGTCTCCGACCGTCTCGATTTGCCTCCATTGCCTCTTGTCGCGCATCGTTGCCCTCTTTGCGTCTTCCCATCCGCCATCACGCAGCAGCAGCATTACTCTTGCGCCTTGAGCCTCTCCCTTGTTCTGTGTCCTCTTTTTTCTTTTTTTCGTCGTTTTTTTTTCGCGCATCTTCTTCGCCCGCCTCCCCCAGACCCCGCACCCTGTCCGCCGCAACTTGACAAAAATCCAATCTTGACGGCAACGTATCGTGATAGCGACGACGTCATAAAAACAAAGGCCCGCGTGCCAAACCATCCACCTCTTCAACAGCTTTCCCGCGCGCTGGTAGACCGCAGCACTCCAAGTCCCACTTTGAAGAAGTATCCGTCGTCGCTAAATAGCGGCGCTTCACCTCGCCATGTCGACGATTCAACAGCTGAAGAATTTTATCCGCCATGGTACGTTGTATTTGTCGCATCACATGGTTTCAAAAGCACTGCTCTTCAAACCTTTTCTCATATTCATTCCTGTCTGGCCACCTCCGGTAATTCCCCGTCTGGTATGACGGCATACCCCCCCCCCCTTCAGACTTCCCTCAGACTGTTTCTGTTGTGTCATGACGTCCACGCCCAGCCCCGTACTCCCTCCGTACGCCAGCCGCCTTGCCAAATGCCGTATCGTATGACTTCAGTTCGCCTCAAACCGTACCTGTCCCCCATACTGATGCCTGCTTTTCTTCTCTCATAGGCAAACAAGCTCGCAATGTTCATGTAGACGATGAGCCCTCAAGGAAGAATGACACGCCATCTGCTCCCGCTGCAGACAAGCACAAGAAGATGAACATCTCCGACCCCGCCCTACACCAGCAGCTTCGTCACAAGGAGCCGCTCGAAGCTTACTCGGAAGCGCCGGGGGATGCCAAGAATCGAGCTGCTCAAGCGCACAACGCTGCCGCCCACCAGGTGGAACCTGCCCAAGATGTAAACGCAAAAGCGACGGGTGCCTCCAAGAAACGCGTCGACGATGCCAGCCTGGCCAAGCTCGTCGCCGAGGAAAACGCAAGCAGGGCCAGGTTCCCCAGGTACCCCGGTCTCGAACGATGGGAGCTGATCGAAAAGATGGGCGACGGCGCGTTTAGTAACGTATATCGTGCCCGTGACTTGGAGGGCGATGCTGGCCAAGTTGCCATCAAGGTTGTTCGCAAGTATGAAATGAACAACATGCAAGTAAGTTTTGCTGCGCTAAAGAGCGTATACACGTCGCTCTTTTCCTTTGACTTGGCTGTTTCCTGTCCCGCCGCTCCCTGTTCTTCCCGTTTGCATTTCTTCTTCTTTTTTTCTTGACATTTCATCCGCACTGCTTTCCGCTGCGAAAGTCTCTCTACATAACATCGACCGGTTACCAACATTTGGGGTTCGTGCCCCGGGTAGGGAGATAGGCATCTACACCCGGAATTCAAAAAAGCTCCGAAAGCAGCAGAGGTGCGAAAATATTTCATTCTTGTCAGGCTACAGCTGTCAATTCACACGGTGCATGTTGGACCTGGAGCGGCTCCGTCTGGGCCACATTTATTGTGCGGGAAAGCTGTGTTGATGCTAACCGCTTGTCCGCAGCGGTCGAATATATTGAAAGAAGTCCAGATCATGCGCCAGCTGGACCATCCCAACATCATCAAGCTCATCCACTTTGACGAATCCAAGCAATACTACTACATTATTCTCGAACTCGCGCCTGGTGGCGAGTTGTTCCATCAGATTGTCCGTCTCACCTACTTCAGTGAGGAATTGTCTCGCCACGTCATCATCCGGGTCGCCCGAGCGTTGGAGTACCTACACGAGGAGAAGGGAGTTGTTCATCGGTGAGACGCCTTCCCTGCAGGAGACGGCCGAGTGCTTTGCAGACGGGTGGCTAACTCGGCCTAGCGACATCAAACCTGAGAACATCCTGTTCAACCCGATACCTTTTATCCCCTCCAAAGTCCCGAAGCCAAAGCAACCCGGTGACGAGGACAAGGTGGATGAGGGCGAGTTCGTCGCCGGTAAAGGTGCGGGGGGTATCGGTGAGATCAAAATTGCCGATTTTGGCTTGTCAAAGATCGTCTGGGAAAGCCAGACCATGACGCCATGTGGCACCGTCGGTTACACCGCCCCCGAAATCGTCAAAGACGAACGGTATTCCAAGTCTGTGGATATGTGGGCCCTCGGATGCGTGTTGTATACCCTGCTCTGCGGATTCCCCCCATTCTACGATGAAAGCATCGAGGTCCTCACCGAAAAAGTTGCCAAGGGGCAATACACTTTTCTATCACCGTGGTGGGACGATATCTCCCCCTCCGCCAAAGATCTCATCACCCACCTATTGACCGTCGATCCGGACAAGCGATACACCATTCGTGAGTTCCTTGCCCACCCGTGGATCCAGGCCACCGGACCGACCCCTGGCGAGGAGAGGAGAAAGTCGGAGGCTGTTCTCAGGGGGTTCGATGCCAGTAAGCTGGACGACGTGGGCAAGCGATATGATTTCCGGTCACCCGGTGCCGTCAACTTACGCGAGGTGTTTGACGTGAGCTATGCCGTCCACCGCCAGGAAGAAGAGGGCAAGCGGCGTGCTCAGGTCGGAGCTCGAGCCGGTGGCATGGGTAAACCCCTCGGCGGCTTGAATGAGGAGGACGAGGATGCCGACGAAATGCAACTCGACCAGCAAGCTCAGAACACGGCTCCCAACGGTACTCGTGCCCTCGAGCAAAGCATGCGGAATGCCAATATTCGAGATCAAGAAGCTCATGCTCGGGGACGGGAACGTGAACGAGCGGCTGCCCCCTCGGCCGAAAGGGGATACGGCCAGCACTCAGCAGCAGTGACTGCCGCAGCCAGGCAACAGGTCCGAGACCGAAATCGACAAAAGGGGGCGTTTGAGTTGAACCTCGACAATGCGACACTACTCGGCAAGCGAGGCAAAAAGATTCCTGCCATGAGCGCATAAGGACTTGTGCTGTCTTGCGCTCCTGCGATCGATGATGTCCTCACCACCAAATCACGCAAGGCCCGGGGACCATACATCGGGGGGGTGTGGTTCCATCTGACACAATTTTCATCTGGAAAGGCATATTCGAGACAGCGACGAGGGGGAGAACCGTAACGAGGGGCGTTGGTTGCAGTGACTCGGTCTCCTCCCTTTTTTTGGTTCGTTTTTTTCATCTACTCTATTCTTCATTTCACATTTATTTTCCCCTAGCGCCGGGATGAAGAAGATCAATCAGCCTTTGATTTGGAGGCGTTGGAATCTATGGCACTTTTTTTTTTTTTTCGTCTTCGCTTTCGTCCTGTTTTTCGGAGCTAGGATTGTAGACCCAAGTAGTAGCTGGGAAGCCGGTGCCCGAGTGGTTGATGCACTTGTCCGGCACCGTTGGTCGGGATACATTTACATGGAGTTCTGGCAACCTACAGTGTACATCTGTCGAGCACTTAATAAACAAGATGCAAGGAATCATTCCGTCCCCGTCCACGTGTTTGCGCGGGACGAAAACCGTGCTCGGTTGGGGCTCATCCACGCACGCCGCTTCGGCTCATGTCTCCCGGCTCCGCCTCGCGAGTACACCGACCTCTGAATGGCACGGCGCCCAACGGTGCTGTTGTTCGAAGCCGGTGCGCGTGGCTGGCTGTCGAGTTCACGTCACACCCTTGCTTTTACGTCTACCTGCCCGCTGTCCATGTACCTGATGCGCCGACGAGTCCGAGAAGACGAGGCGCGCTCCCACTTGTCCAATCCCGCCAGCGTCATCTTCGTAGACCGAAGTTCCTCTTCACTCCTGTTCACGTCTCGCTGGGACGTCCATCCCACCGAGCGCAACAGTGAGCGCCACCGTCGCATCGCTCCTGGACTGGCCGTGGTCAAACGGCGTCTTTGTCTCTTCTACCGCCCCCGAGCCTTGCTCTCGACAGGTTTCGGAATGACTTGATTGTTGTGATTTGTCACGCGGCTTGGGGGGGCCATCAGACGTATGCTCTGCGCGCTGGAAGCATGGAAGAGCCGCCGGTCGAGACTTACTTGGCGACTTTATGACGAGCAGCGTTACGGATGCAGTCCGTTGCGCATCATGGCACGGCCGCACGGGACACGTCTAGCGACTCGTGCAATTCAGCTGTATAGCGGGTCTCCAAGTCGTCTCTTTCCCCCGTCCGACTCCAACGCCTGGTACTCTTACAATGTACGGTCCCAGAGGGACATGTGTAAATGTCAAAACTACAAAAGCCCACACTATGACTGCTTCTCAATGGCCATACCGTCTCCGTTGGCCTGTCCCGCCTGTCCCGCCTGCCCTTCCTTCTTGGGCATGGTGGCCTCCTTGTCAATCATCTGCCTGGAGACGGCGACGATATTGTCCTCGATCAACTCCTGGCCGACATCTTCCAGGTGCTTCTTGGGGTCCAGTTTGCCGACGTAGCGCGTCTTGAGCTGCTCCTTGGTCAGCTCCGTCTCCTCCTTGACCCTCTTCTCGTAGCCGTCGGCCAGGCTGACCAGGCGCTGCAGTCGCTCCTTGTTCCTGTCGCCCTCTGAGCGGAAGTCCTTCATCTCCAGCGCCTCCGTCCACACCTGTTTGTGGAGGTTCATGAGCATGTTCTCCTCCAGGGCCGTCTTCCGGTAGTTGATGCCGATCGAGTAGTAGTGGCGGTTGAGACCGTGGATCAGGGCCTGGATCGACGGCTTGTTCAGGTGGCCCAGGTTGCTTGTGCTTTGGCGGGGCTCCTGACCCATCATCAGAAGCTGCGGGTTGATCAGGCGGAATGCGTCGATGACAACCTTGCCCTTGACCGACTGGATGGGGTCGACGACGACGGCGACCGCCCGCGGGTTCAGTTGCTCAAAGGACTGCTGAGTGTTGATGTCAACTGACGACAGCCAGCAGCCAAAGCCGGGGTGTGAATGGTACCAGCCGACGACGGATTCGGGTCTGTTTGCTCCTTTAGTGAGCCTCCTTTCCAAATATATATGAAAGAAAAGAAAAGGGTTGCGACGGCCATGTTCGCCAGCCTCTTACCTTCCTGTTTGCCTCAGCATGTCCATCATCTTGGTCTGGAAGACGGGGTCGACGGCTTCGACACTGACGCCCGTACCGCTCTGAGGCATGGCAAAAACATCCATGACCTTGACCGTGAAGTCGTCCACGAACTCCCCCAGCATAAGACCCATCACCTCCATGGGAACACCGGCGCGGCCGTGTCGCAGCATCTTCAACAGCGCTAGTGATGAGATGTAGACCGTCTCGGAGTTGTCAATGAGGTTCGTGTTGTCCTAGAACGACACAGAGAACACGAGTTAGTCTCCCACGGATAAAGCCAGAGCTCCAGCTCGAGAGCCGCGAGAGCTACACTCACCGTTCCGTGGGCGGCTCCTCCGAGGCCAGCCATGCCACTGCCAAGCAGATTCCTGAATCGTTCCATCCTTGAGGCCGTGAAATGTGGTTCTGAGAAGAGAATGTAGGTACGGATAGAGCCCACTGCCTGGAAATCAGGTTCTGATATCCTCGACGTAGCGTGGTTGTGTTGAGAGTTCGCTCCGGTGGAGCTGGCTCTCTCACCTTGCTTGGGTTGGTTGACGCCAGCCGTCGGCAGCCTGTTCTGGAGTGCCGGGCTGAGTAATGAAGTCACGTGGCTCGCTGGTCAAGGATGGCTGGCTGCACCGGGCTTTTCCCTGACCCTGCGCCACCACATCGAGAAGAGAAGCCTTCGCCTTGCCGCCTCAACTTTAATCCGTCCGTATCATCCATCCTAAATCGGCGCGAGGGCTGTCGCGACTTTCCTTGCGACGGCGTCCCTCAAGCTCTGCAACTTGTCCCGACTTGCGGTTTTCCCTCACAATGCAGCCTGCCCTATAGAAGAATTTCATTTGTCCTTATCTTGCAGGCTCTCTTTCTCGACTTCCTAGGCTTCAAAATCCCACGACCCCAGCCGCGATGGGCGACTCTAACTCGGCCCAGGCCCAGGCCCAGTTGGGCTCTGTCGCCCTCAACGGCTCCTCGCCGAAGAAGGTGGCCTACTTTTACGATTCAGATATTGGTAATTATGCCTATGTCACTGGCCATCCTATGAAACCCCATCGAATTCGCCTTGCGCACAGCTTGATCATGCAGTACAATCTATACCAGAAGATGGAAATTTACGTGAGTTCTGGTTTCGTCGTCATCACCCCAGGAACAGTGAAGGCTGACTCGGCATCAGCGCGCCAAACCTGCGACCAGGGGCGAAATGACACAGTTTCATACCGATGACTACATTGACTTCTTGCAAAAGGTCACGCCCGACAACATGGACAGTTACATGCGTGAGCAGGGCAAATACAACGTCGGCGACGACTGTCCCGTCTTTGACGGATTGTTCGAGTTTTGTGGCATCAGCGCGGGTGGGAGCATGGAGGGCGCTGCTCGATTGAACAGACAAAAATGCGACATTGCCATTAACTGGGCTGGTGGTCTTCACCACGCCAAAAAGTGCGAAGCCAGTGGTTTCTGCTATGTCAACGGTATGCCCTGCCACCGCCACGCACCAAGCCGGGGACCTCTAACCAAAACAAAAAACGAAAAAAACAGACATTGTGCTTGGCATTCTCGAGCTTCTCCGATTCATGAAGCGCGTCCTCTACATCGATATTGACGTACATCACGGTGACGGCGTCGAGGAAGCTTTCTACACGACCGACCGCGTCATGACAGTATCCTTCCACAAATACGGCGAATACTTTCCTGGCACCGGCGAGTTGCGCGACATCGGTATCGGACAGGGGAAGAATTATTCCGTAAACTTTCCGTTGCGCGACGGCATCACCGACCAGACATACAAATCCATCTTTGAGCCAGTCATCGAAAGCGTCATGAAGTATTATCAGCCGGAAGCCGTTGTACTCCAGTGCGGCGGTGACAGTTTATCTGGCGACCGTCTGGGTTGTTTTAACCTGAGCATGGATGGCCACGCCAACTGCGTCAACTACGTCAAGAGCTTCGGGCTACCCACGTTGGTCCTCGGTGGCGGTGGTTACACAATGAGAAACGTTGCCCGTACGTGGGCATACGAGACCGGGGTCTTGGTTGGCCAGGAAATGAACCGCACTTTGCCATACAATGAATACTACGAAGTAAGTTGTCGTTTAAATTGCCGCCGCCCCGGACCGCGATGGCTAACTTGGTAAACAGTACTATGCTCCAGACTTCGAGCTGAACGTGCGAGCCTCTAACATGGAAAACTCAAACAGCAGGGAGTATCTAGATAAGATCACTGCCGCAGTCATTGATAATCTTCGTCAGACTGGGCCTGCTCCGTCGGTTCAGATGCAGGACGTGCCGCGCAAGCCGTTTGGTGGCATGACGGATGAAGAAGAGGCCGAACTGGATGACCTAGATGAGGACGAAAACAAGGACGTCCGAATGACGGAGCATCGCTGGGACAAGCATGTGGAGAATGGAGCCGAGTTCGAGGCCAGCGATGACGACGAAACGGCTGCGGCAAATGGCGCGACTCGAAACGGTGGAAACAAGCGGGCTTTCAATGACTTCAAGAATACTGATGCAGCAGGGGATTCGCGCAGCAAGTCGCCTATCGAGAAGCGGGACGATAGCAGCAAAGAGGCTGTCGATGCCGAAGTTCACGACGTGAATGATGACACTATTGAGGATGTCGGAGCGGTGGATGAGCAGGAGAATCAGACTGCAGAGGAAGAAGAAGAAAAAGAAGAAGAGGAATTTGAGAAGGATAAGCTCGATGCTGACGGTGATGTCGGCATGACATGCTCGGGTGTCGAGGACGAAACCACCATCAAACAGGAAGACGGCGAACCTGAATCCGTGCCCGAGGACGCGAAGCAGCCGGAGAAGCCTGCAGAGGAGAAGGCCGCCGCCACGGAGTCAGGCAGGCCTTCCGAGGCTGGAGAGACGGCAGAAGCCAAGGCCAGCGTAAAGCCTGGCGTTGAACAGGCGTCGAAAGAGGCGGCTGAGAAAGAGGGCAATGCTCAGGCAACAACTGAAGCCGACACAGAAGCTATGGAAGTCGATGACAAGGGGAGGTCCGAGGACAAGGCTGCGGAAGAAGCATCCAAGTAGCAGAGGCCCTCCTCTGAAGAGGAGCTGGATAGAGGGCTTGACTGGTCAGCGTGAGGTGTGTTGTGTTTTGCAAAACTTGCAGCGCGTGTCCCACTTGGTCGGTTTCCAAAGCCATATTGGGTGGACATGATGTGTTGTATAATCACGGGACAAAGCTGGCCAAACGCGGCGTTTTCGGCGTACCGGCATAGCGGTGCTACAGAGTTAGTTGGGAGGTTCACCACGAGCAGAGCCGTTTGGTTTATTGGCTTTTCTTTTTCGGTTTTCTTCGGTATACATTTAAGCTATGAAACAGGGCTGATTACTGTTCTGAGATGTTGCAGACGAGCACTCGGAGTGGTGGGAGTACGTCGCATGTCCATTGTGAAGAGACGGTGCGCGGGACGTTGCAAATTAAGAAGTGGAATTGAACTGGGAGTTTGGACCCTGCACAAGCTGGTTCCACCAGTTGGCTCCGGTTCCAGTGTGCGCGCCCCCAGTAAGCAACTTGAGTACGTAAGTAGTTGCTGGAGGCTGCTGTGCCAAACCACCATGACTTCAACTTTTTTTTTTTTTTTTTTTTTTCCCCTCCCCCATAGATTCAGCTTCCGCTCGATGCTGCCGTTACTGTACACCCCACGCCACACCACCTTTTGATCTGTCCCGACACCAACCTCACAATTGAGCCAAAGGCTGTCGCTTAGCCGCTAGCTCGGGACGATTCCCTCCACCGATGTAGCAAATACTTGCGATCCAACTCTGTCGCTCGCCCGCCCGCCCATCCGAGTCGGAAAACACACATAAACCCCCCCGCCCCAGGCGAAAGGACTCGGTTCTGAGTCACCCGAGACGCGAAAGATGCCTGCCTCAGCGGCACCCGTCGCCGCGGGCGGGAACGGCAGCGGGAGCGAGAGCGAGTCGGACGCCGCCAAGCTCGCCGTCTGGAAGGAAGCCCTGTACGAGCGGTGCAAGGAGGCCGGCCCGGGCAACGACCTGTTCTCGCAAGACGACCTGCTGCGACTCGACGTCATCCCCAACAAGGACCTGCTGCTGCTGGCGCGGGTGGTGCAGTCCCTCAGCGACGACAAGCTCTTCATCACCATGAGAGAGGCCAGCGGCCAGGTCCTCTGGAAGTGGCGAGACGCGCAAGAGGCACACAAGTAAGTCTCGCGGAGCACCGCGCCCCGGTCAAGCAGACGGAGGCGAGTCCCTGGGCTGACCGCCGCCGCCGCCAGATACAAGCAGTGCTCCACCGACGAGCAGGTCATGGTGTATTCGCTCGTCGACGACTCGGGCGGCGACGGGATATGGTCGCAGACCCTGCAGAAACGACTCAACATGCACGACAGCGTGCTGAAGAACGCGCTCAAGCAGCTCCAGGCCAAGGGCCTCATCGCGCCGTTCAAGAACGTCGAGCACCCCAACAAGAAGATGTACATCAAGGCCTCGATCCGGCCCAGCGACCGCGCGACCGGCGGTCCGTGGTACACGGACCAGAACCTCGACGAGGCCTTCATCGAGGAGCTGCAGCGCGTCGTGTTCGACTTCGTCAAGCGCCAGAGCGGGTACCGGAGCACCCACGGCGGCGGTGCCGCTGTCGCCGGCGGCAGAAGCCAGGCGCCCGCCAAGGGCGTCATCAGGGGCAAGAAGCGCGACGCGAGCGAGATGAGCAGGCCGCCTGCCAAGGCCGCCAGGACGTCTGCCGGCGCCTCGGCTCCGAGACGGGAGGCGGCTCTGTTGCCTCTCCCTGCGGGCTACACGGCGTACCCGACCGTTCGAGACATTGCTCGTCTCTTGTCGAGCAGTGGCATCACAAACAATACCATCTTGTCGGAGGAGGATGTCAAGAAGCTTGTGGACGTGCTGGTGTGGGATAACCTCATCGAACCCATCAAGATTGCTGGTCGGATGGGATACCGTGTCTCGAGAGTCGCAAGGCAATCGCCTCAGAACTGGGCCGGGAGGGAAGATCCCACGGGGAGAGGCGGCGACCCAGAGCCGTACCTCAGCCCCTATACGGAAGCACCCTGTGGCAAGTGTCCTGTTTTCGAGCTTTGCGAGGACGGTGGTCCTGTGGGACCTAGCAATTGCGAGTACTTCAAGACGTGGCTAGGGTCTGATGCCATCTAGGAAATGTCGGCGTGGGATGGCGCATTGTTGGCCGGGTGGTGCTGCATCTGTTTTTATGACTACAGGACTGTGGTCCCCGTCGTTTTGGGGCATTGCCTCGTGCTGCTGCGGGATAGTATGCATGGCTGCGGAGTTTTGGCTGGCCTTTTATGTGTTTTTGTGGAATCGGCCAGATTTGTCTGGCCAAGCATGGCATGGCGCATGGTAAAATGTAGACAAAAAAGTTATCACCACTAGGCATCTTCTTTGTGTTACACCACATCTCTGAAATAAACCCGCTGAAGACGAAACGTTATGCAATATGAAATACGTCACGTTCCGTTTTGGCGAGCAGCGGGTCACCAAGTTCGACTTTTTAGTTTATTGCAAGGCAGCCGTTAGGCAGAATGAACTGCCACTCAATGGTAAACCGCCGCTATTAATTTATCCAATATCCCTTTTCCATCCCAGAAAAAAAGGAAACGATGATGATAATAATGCAAGGCTAATGTCACAATTTACAGCTCACCAGACTTCACGATAGTTGGGCGTTTGCTATACTTTACAGCACCGCTCTGTGAACCAGTGGCCTCGAGGGCCTTGACAATGTTCATAGACTCCTCATCAGCTACCTCGCCGAAGACGACGTGTCGCCCGTTGAGCCATGAGGTCACGACAGTGGTGACGAAGAACTGAGAACCGTTTCTGGACAGATTTCACAGATCCGGGTTAACCAATTGGTTCCTTTAACGGCGATGCGGGCAAGAAAAGTCGGCAACAATCGCAGAATTGGTACTCTGGCCGTGAAAAAGACACTTACGTGTTGGGGCCAGCGTTGGCCATGGACAGCAGGCCCGCGCGGTCGTGCTTCAAATTGAAGTTCTCATCGGCGAACTTCTCACCATAGATCGACTTGCCACCGGTGCCCTACAGGTCGGTCAGTGTTCTGTTGGAAACCAGCAAATAGTACAATGTACAAGTTCTTCGTACGTTGCCGCGGGTAAAGTCGCCGCCCTGAAGCATAAATTGGGGGATAATGCGATGGAAACACGACCCCGAGTACCCAAAGCCTTTTTCACCAGTGCAGAGGGCGCGGAAATTCTTGGCGGTCTTGGGAACGACGTCGTCATAGAGGTTGAAGACAATGCGACCAGACTGTTCTGTTTTGCCAGACACGTCAGCACTGGACTCCTCCAAGGGCGGGGTGAATTGGCGAAAATGATGATAATTCAAAGGCATATTGAGGGGTCAAGGACACCAAAAATCAAGTTACATACCTTTAACAGCATTGGTAGGCTTGCCACCTTCCATGACAGGGCCCTCCCAGGCAACGTCGAAGAAGCTGCCCTCCCAGGTCAGAAGTAGTCCGAAAGATCAATTGGTGATTTGGACATGAGAACAAGATATGGCAAACTCACACCGGGTTGCCCATGGCTGCAGAGGTCACAGAAAAGAAACGCGTGGTTCGAAATCTGTTTGACGCAGATGCAAGTTGAGGGAGAGAAAAAGATCTGGCGCCGGGGACGCAAAGCGTGTGGCGGGGTAGGAGGGGTCGAAGCAGCGTTGATCGCATTGTGAGGCAGCTGGAGGGGTAGAATAGATGTCAGTGGCGGGAGGAACGACCAGTTGACCAATAAAAAAGGAACCAGGCGCTGGCAAGGAGCCCATCTGGAGGCAATGCAACGGCTGGTTGGAGCAGACATGGATCGGTTGAGCGCTCAAGCAGCTCTCCCCGCAGGGGCTGTCGGACAATACCGAGCCAGACGCCAGACGTATTTCAACATTGGTGGACTGGGCAAGCCAGTCCGACGTTTGTGGGAAGCCGTATCAACAAGGGGCAAGCTGCAGAGATGGCCGTCGTGCTGGTTGGTTGTGGGTTGTGTTGGTCCTTGGTCCATTCGAGTCCGACAGCCGCAGCTGCAATTGGCTTTGCCCGTGCTGTCAATGGCTTGAACGGCGTCAACGTATGCCATTACGGTCAGCAGCTCCGCGGGAACGGGCAGACCGGAGAGATGCCTCGCCGTCATGTGCTGCGCTGATGCGAGCCAGAGCCATCTCGTTCATGTCGGCGGGAGTGGATCGGTCGCGAGAGCCAATCGGTCGCTTGCAGTCAGGCAAATGCAGTTCACTCGGCTACGGCTCGTCGACGAAGCAACAAATGTGATCCAACTTGCAGCTCGGACATGAACGATGGGGCTCTGCGCGGCCGATGGGTTGGACCTGCTTTGAGTGGCCGATTGCCTCGTTGACCGCGTGCTTGAGACTGCAGTGGCGAGCTCCCCTCTGGTGCTGACCGAAATCATATCGTTTGCTGCCAACATAGACATGGGCATCGAACATTGACGAGAAGGAAAGCGCTCGCACATACCGATAAGGCAAAGACCTTTGTATTGATAATGCAGTAGAAATACAAAAACAGCTTGGAGAAATTTGTCGATGATGACTGATCTAGCTATTTGGGTAGAGAGAGACGCGCGAGAAAGGGGAAAAAGTTTTGGCCGGGCGGTGTCATAATGCAAGCCTGAAGTCTCAGGTACCTCGTTTGCTGATGAGTACCTCACTTGGTAACTTACCTAATGCAGATCAGCGAAACAGCTCGATTAAAAGAAAACCTTGCACGCAACAGGCAGCCAAGCAGCTGTATTATGGTCTAATTATGAACCAAAGTTGCCGCGTAGACAATTCTTGGACTTTGATGTCCCCTTCTTCTACGTAGCTCCCTTAAGTTTGCAGCTACTACTTCTGCGCTGCTGAGTTGGGGGCTGTCACGTGACTGCCCTTCCTCGCAAGGCTCGGCGGCGGACCCCTGTGAACAGCCCGACAGACACCAGCTGTCACGGTTTGGGTTCCCAGTCCATCCAAGCCCATACATACCTCTCTCACCCTCGCGAATAACTTCTATCCCGTACACATCACGGCCTCGGAAAAATTGGCAGGCGCGCGCTCTCCGAGTTTAGTGTTTCCTCTGAGTCTTTTGAAATGGATTTAAACGATCTGAAGAGCACGGTCTCCAACCTCACCTTGTATGATCTCAAGGCAGGTTTCCGAAAGGCCCAAAATGGTACCAACTGAGCTATATCCCAACCACAACGAGCGGCTTTCTAACATTGTCTTGTTAGCGGTCATGAATTATACGGAAATGGAGGCGAAGGTAATAACCTGAAAACAGGCCAATTGTGCGAAGCTTGGCTCTGACATCATCGCGATAGGTGCGAGAGGCCACCAACAATGAACCATGGGGCGCTTCGTCGACACTGATGCAAGAAATTTCCAATGGCACATTCAACTAGTACGCGGCCTTACCAACTGTTGTACTCAAATATCTGACCATGAAAACAGCCAAACACTCAACGAAATTATGCCCATGATCTATCGCCGATTCACCGAGAAGGCCGCCGAAGAGTGGCGACAAATCTACAAGGCGCTGCAACTGCTCGAGTTCCTCATCAAGCATGGCTCTGAGCGAGTTGTTGATGATGCCCGTGGGCACATCACTCTTTTGAAGATGCTGCGACAGTTTCACTACATCGATCAGAATGGCAAGGACCAAGGCCTCAACGTGCGGAATCGTGCCAAAGAATTAGCTGAGCTTCTGGGCGACGTTGAGCGTATCCGATCTGAGCGGAAGAAAGCCCGGGCTACCAAGAACAAGTATACCGGTGTCGAAGGTGGCATGTCCTTTGGAGGAGGCTTCTCCGGCGGAAGCGGAGGTAGATATGGCGGATTCGGGAGTGAATCGGCAAACTACGGTGGCTACTCCGGTGGCGTCTACGGAGATGGCGGCGGCTTCGGGGGCCAGCATGATGGCTATCGCGAGTCTGGTGGCGGTGGTGCCAGTGGTGCCGACCGGTCGGATAGGTTTGAGGAGTATGACGAGTTCAACGAAGACGAGAGACCATCGAGAGCCACGCGCAACTCCGGCCATGCTTCTGCCAAGACGACAGCTGCCGCGCCAGCAAAGAAGAAGGAGCCTGAGGTTGATCTGTTCTCGTTTGATGAACCAGTTCAGAGTTCAAGCTCTGCAACCCCAGCTGCGACCCGAAGCCCAGGGTTGGCCGGTTTGGCCGGGCCTTCTAGTGGCAACACCGGTGCAGAAGATGATGACGAATTTGACGACTTCCAATCTGCAGCACCCGCAATTCAGCCAATTGCTCAACCTTTGGCCGCTCCCCTCATGTCAACCGCTACCTCGACGGCACAATTCGCCGCCCCCCAACCAGTGTCCGCCCCGAAGACTGCCAATCTCAGCCAGATGGTCAGTAGCTCGTCCATCTCGCCCGCACCCAACCCCAGTGCCGGCGCTGGCGTCAACTACTCTGCCTTTGCAGTCCCAGCGAGTCAAGTCCAGCTCCCTAAGCCGAGTGGCTTTCAACCGACCGGTCCCAATTATTACAGTGGTGTTTCATCTCAAGCACCCAACTCAGCTTCGTCTAGCATGCCGGCTACGAGCAACACAGCTTCGGCCGGGCCAACAACAATGGCGAACATGAAGCCTGTAACCAGTGCCGGGGCCAAGCCAGGCCCTTCCAGCGGTGGTGATGCATTTGGTGCTCTCTGGGGCAAGGCTAGCGCTGGTATCAAGAAGACGGAAAAGTCGAACAGCGGGCCTGCCATGGGCCAGCTTGCCAGGGAAAAAAGCAGCGCCGGTATCTGGGGAGCGCCAGCCGTTTCCTCTCAGCCCAGTCCGGCAGCTGGAAATGGCGGGTCAGCATCTGGCGATTTGCTGGGTTAGGTCGATATCAAGGGATCATTTTTCTTCGCATTTATACGCAGATCCGGCCACGGCTTCGGACGCGAGACTGAAATTGCAGGCGGGCAACCTCGCTGTACTGACGGCTGGGGTGGATTAGTAGTGGCTAATTCACAGAGCACACGTTGAGCAAGCATGTTTGAATGTCCTAGCAGGACCTTGAGATAGGCGTACGGCGCAAGAAAATGAAATTGAGATAGCCATCAGTCCCGAGTCCCGAGTCCCGCGTCTTATCAGTTGCCATCCGTCTAAGCTGGGATGAAGGCTCGACCAGCAAGACTCAGTCATCAGTCATTGCAATGCACCATTCGGCGCGTTAGATTCAGGTCAAGACAGGCTTCTGCAAGCCATGGCATCCATTTTTAGCTCACTGTCGCCAAACAAAAACTGTCCCGTCAGGGCTTGCAGGACCCAAGCTGCCCGCCATCAACCCTCTCATTTGGCCTACTCGCGGCCGGGCAATGCACAGCCGGGTTTGTGGGTTCGTGGCAATCGATGGAAATCAAGCAAGCCCAATCAGTCAATTGTTTGGGTCTGTCTCTGCCACTGCCGCTACCAGGACCAGCCAACCCGGCCAGGCGGCGCTTACACGATGCGAGTGCAGCAAGGTTGTGTAGGCGCCGGCATTTGTGCCCACGGGCAGATGCAGAATGATTGGTCGACCTGGCGGCTGCCCACGCGGGCCAACGTCTCAAAAATGCTCGTCTTGGCGGAGCCTCTCAAAATGTGAGTTGTCGCTGATGTATCTGTCGACAAGCATCAATGGAAATGTAAACCCGGGGCTACGTAGTCGCCAGAGGCTCGGGGTATGAAACGGCATATACCATGGAACAAAGTCATACTAGTATGCGCAGACGACAACGTTGCTGCGTTCAAAAAGCAACTCGGCGGAGCAGGTCGCGGGAAGCGATGCATGGCCCTCCTTCTGGTATAAAAGAGTCCAGCATTCAGGCTTCATCCAGCCTGGTTCTTCTTTTCTCTCTCAAGTCAAAAACAACAACTGTATTGGAAGATCTTTTCTTTTTTTTTTTTCCTTTTCCTTTTCCTTTCCCTTTCTTCTTTTCTCCTACCGTCTTGCACCTTGTCTTCTCTGGGTTCGGGCTCATTAAAATCTGCCTCGGCATTCAAGTTGTCAGTCTCATTCGCTCAGTATTCTTGAAAAAGAAAAAAAAAGGGGAACAAAGAGGGTGGGAAAAAAAGGAAAGGAAAAAAAACAATCAAAAGATCAGGATATTCACTCGGCTGCGAGAGACACGCCAACTCCAGCCCGTCTCTCCCGTACATCTTTTTTGTTTTCGAGTCTTTGCTTACCACTTACACGGTAGGGCAAAAGGTCCCTGCACCGATTTCAGGATTTCGTCTTCCACGTCTTCGCCGGCTATTCTGCCGTTCTATTCCAGGCATTTCCCTCTCTGCACGGCCAAGCGCTCGTCGAGACCACGGCTTTCGCTGGCTATCCCCGCCGGAACTACTGCTAGAATGTCTGCTCCTCCCGCCTTGGGCGCCTTGGGCATGACGTTTACGGCTATGCGGGCCTTACAAGCCGTTGCGTTGGTCACAATCATCGGGCTGGCTTCCAACTTCATCTCCGAGATGGTGGCTGCCAGCTACGTGCCGCCGCCTGCGTTGGTCGGCACGCTTGTTGTTGTACGTTGCTCCCCTTGGCGATTGTATAGATTGAGAAACTGACCGGATCAATTACTAGGCTTGCATCACTGCCGTCTACATCGTCATCACATACATTCTGTACTGGGACTCTATGCTTCCTCTCCTGATTTCCACCGGTGCCGATGGTCTCTGTCTCCTCGCCACCATCGTGGTAGCTTGCGTCGTCGGCAAGCCCGTCAGTTACCTCTCGTGCCCTTCGCTCCCAGACAAGGGCAACACGGCCAACTTTATACGCTCTCTTTTCCTCAACCTCTCGCGCGGGGACTACTTTGAGTGGGTCGACCCCGACAAGGCCACCTGCTTCGAGATCAAGGCCATCTGGGGCCTCAGCATATGCCTCTGCGTCCTGTACTTCATGTCCGCCGTCACATCTGCCTGTCTCTGGAAACGAGTCAAGGGCGGCAACCGGGCCCCTCCCAAGGACTCCGAGTGAGGCCACGGCCGCGGGGAGGTTCCGGCTGTGAGGAAAAGATTACAGGCGCCACCTCGGGCTGCTCCGCGCGAGCTACAAGGGGCAAAGAGCCTGGGTACAATGGCAATGGCTCACCCGAACAAGAGATATGATGGCGACTCGGGCGGTGACGACGCCGCCAGCATGAACATTTCTTACCCGGCTAGCGGGCCTGCCTATTCATCGTTTCCTCCCCCGCCGGCCCCTGCGGCGACGATACGCGGCGAGAATCGAGCTCGCGTCAGACCTCGGCCTCGACCTGTCGAGAACATCCCCCCATTGCTGCCTGCGCCTGCTGCTGTTGTTGTTGTTGTGCCGCAGCCAAAGTCGCCCGTGGGACTGGGGTTGCTGAGTCCTGCCCTGGCTGCGTTCGGGCCCAAACGCAAGACTATCTTGGAAAGGATTGACGGGTGGTGGGATTTGGGGCTGCTGGAGAAAAGGCAGCCTCTTTTTGGCAAACACCGTAATGAGATGAATTAGATTTTTTTTTTTGATTTTTTTTTTGGGTTGTTTGGTCAAACTGCTCGCGGGATTTGGTCCGCGGTTTAATGGGCGGCCAAGTTGCGAATATGTATTTGTTTTTTTGGCCTTGGGTGCATTACATTTATGGTGGGATACAATGGGACCGAGAAAAAAACCAAGAAAAGAAAATCATAAACGATTGGTTGCATGGCCATGGCTGGCTTGCTATTACTTTTGTACTGAGTTGGATGGAGTTAATGCAGAGTCGGTTACGTCTTGACATGATTAGGAAATAGGCTCACCTATGCTCCGGGGCCAAGGCAATGCAGCACAACTCGGGATACGGATATTGAAAAAAAAAAAACGAAGAAGAACTAGCTCTTGCTTGGAGGCTTTTCTCATACCGCACACCAGAATAAAAACAGTTGGCAATGTTGACAGGTATACAGGGTCCCGGCCCGGAATCAGAGGGGTAGAAGCACCTGAGTGCAATAAAATAACTACAGGGTAGCCCCGATCTTCGGATGACACTCGGCCGTGTTGTGGGGCCAGTTGGAATTTATATTTCCGGTAAATAAATAAATAAATAAACAAAAAAATGCCCTCCCTACCTGACGTCCGACCTCGCTAATCCGACAGCATCTGTCCAACAGCAACATCTGAGGCTCTGAAAATGACCTGCTGCTGCCAGGACGAAATCCGGATTGGATGGCCGGCGGACTTGCGCACAGAGAGACGGTTGAGGAAGCCGACCAGGTTCCGGTCATCGTCTCCGTGAACCGAAACAAGGCGCTCACACCTCCGACATCCGTCCGTATGGATGTGGCAACTTCCCTCCGCAGCCGGATGGCCCTGCACAGTGCTTCCATACAGTGCTTCCGTCATCGCACACCCATCTCCCATCTTTCCAACAACATCCGACCATGCACCCACGCGCCCGCACATCAATGGACAACGACGGCAGACAAACATCCGGAGAGCCAGGGCCGGCCCGGTGCATCCGCAGCCGGATTGCCAATGCGTGCGACGGATGCAAGGCACGAAAGGTCAAGTGCGATGGCAGATTACCCTGTGGTTACTGCGCAAGGAGGCAGCGGCCGCAGGCATGCCATTACTCACCACAACGGCGGAGGAGGGCGGCAAGCGGGAGAGCGTCCAGGGATGTTGACCAGGCAGCTCGCGGAAGGATTCGAAGGAATCGCTCGGCTGGCCACGCTGTCGGGACGACGAGGGCGCGAAATCCTTCCGCGCGAACCGCCGGGGACGGCCAGGGAGCCGCGGACGGTCCGACAGAGCCGTCGGCGGAGGACGACACAGAGGTTCCCCGAGAAGCGCGGCTGTTGTGCGACGCGCAGGGAGAATTGATATTCATCGGCGACTGCGCCCCGTTGTCCTTCTTCCAGTCCGTCCGACAGGTGGTGACCAACCGCGTGGGACAGCACGCCTTCGCGCCAGAGAGCAGTCGATATTCCGTGCTGGAAAACGCGCCCGCGGGATATGCGACGAGGGCGCGGGATGGCCGTGGAGTTGGAGATGCGCCAGACGTCAGCGGCATTGATCTTGAAGCAGCCGTTGCCAGTTACCTGGTGACGACGACCAGTCTCGTGGACTTGTTTGACAGGTCGAAGCTGCTCAACGACTTGCTGCTGTGGGCGAGCCTCGACCGGACCTCGGACGAATTGACGTCGGTGGTCAATTATCTCGTCCTGGCCATCGGAAGCCTGCAGGACCACGACGCGCTGTCCCAGGGCTACTTTGAGTATGCGCGCAGCAAGGCTTACGCCGCTCTGGGCAGCAATCTGAGCGTTGGGACGGTTCGGGCCTTCCTCCTCATCTCCGTGTACATGCTCTGTTCGTGTCAAATAAACGGCGCGTTCCTGTTCTTCGGCATAGCGGCCCGCGCGGCGTACTCCGTCGGCATTCATCGAACCGAGGTGAATGCCCGATTCGGAGCCCAAGTCCACCGACAGAGGGATCGACTGTGGACGAGCGTCCGGATAGTAGACTTATTTCTGAGCATATCCATGGGCAGGCCACCATCCGCTTCGGATGTCGACTGCACCGTCTCGTACCGAAGCCTCGATGCCAGCGGCGCCGAGACGTTCGATCTGCTGAATGCCTCTGTTCAGATCTTGCTCATCACGGAGAGAGTAGTGGTGGAGATTTACTCCAGACGCAAGGTCTCCCTGCAGCTCACTGAGGGAATATCACATCAGCTGCGAGACTGGTCAGGCCGCTGGCTGCAGCAGCTCAAGGGCGTTGTAGGTAGGGCCGATGCAGGCACGGCCGAAATCAGCGGCGCCTGCAAGGTCTTGTCGTCGTACTACTATGCCGTCATGCTAGTCTCGAGGCCGTTCCTCATGTATGAGCTCGTCAGCAGGCTATCCGACGGTCCGGCCGCGGCGCCGAGGCCCTCTCTTACATCTGGGAAGTCGAAACTTGCCGATGCGTGTATTGGCGCCGCCAGCCTGATGATGGACCCGATACTCGACCTGATTGACCGAGGGATCCTGAATAGCAGGGCGCCGCTCATCGTGTAAGTCCCCCGGCTGCCGCGACGGCAGGGAAGTGCAAAATGCACAGCTAATGCCCGTTTCGCAGCTCTTGGTTGTTCGCCTCGGCCCTCGTCCTGGGCGTCGGCCTCCTCGGCGGATTTGGCCGCATCCTCGAAAAGGACTGCCGCATGTCCATCCAGGCGCTCGATCACTTTGCCAAAGCCGACGGCCACGCCGCCCAGTACTCACTCATTGCCCAATCTCTGCTCACGACAGCGCTGGAGCATCTTGAGCGGCGAGAACTTCAGGAACGTCTACGAAGAACCGAGAGTTCGAGCCAACTGTTCGGCCTGGTGCCCTCCTCAGAACCGCGCCCAAGCCCCGGAGAGTCCACGCCGGGGGGGAGGGATTCGTCCCAGCACGCCAGAAGGAGTCCAGCGCATGCCGCTGCCGTCTCTAGGGGACGAGAGTCGTGGGACAGGTCGGTCTCGCAGCACCAGGGGTTGCAGGGCGCTCCGTCTCCGCGACTGGCCGAGATTGATTCGGCGTTTTTGGGGCTGACGGAGCCCCTGATGCCGACGCCGGACAACAGTTATTGGAATGGGAATCCGGGCAATGATGTGGACGCGGGGTCTGCGTTGAATTTGTTTCCTCTCCTGGATGCTGGAGGGGGGATCGATTTGGCGCATTATTTTTAGGCCCCCGGCATCATTGGTCACTATTTTGTTACATCAGATGTTGATCGTGTCGGGCTGGGTTGAGATGTGCACACGAGGCGCGGTGAAAGACTCGACCAGAAAGGGGGCTACTGCTACGCGCGGTCACGATCACGATCCATCGCCACGTACAGAAGAGAGAAGACATCATGTTGGAAAACGCTGTCGGCACGCTTGCTGCCATCCGTTTACGAACCTGTTACAACGGGATTGTGGATGGCATGGCTAGAGTGGCAAGCGAGCTGCTTTCCCCCCAGAGTAGAAAGTGAAGAGACATCCACGATGGCGGGAGGCCGAGTGTGTTGGACCGATGTGCACAAGGACAAAATTTGAAACGGAGGCTTCGTGTAAAAACGGCCTTTTCTCTGGTCCACGTCGAGCCTACAGGCGCGTCTCATCTCTTACAAGCCCAACGCCCCCCTCAGGACCTGCATGTAAGCCCACACATCTTCGAAACGGGTGTACAGAGGAACGGGCGCAAGCCGAATGACGTTGGGCTTGCGCTTGTCGCAAATGGCGCCGTTTTCTTCCAAGGCCCGCGAGACCTTGTCCAACAGCCCTTCCCTCAGGAGCACGCTCAGCTGGGTGCCGCGCTGGAGGGGGTCTCTGGGCGTGAGGATGGTGAAGATGGGCGCGGCGCCGTCGCCGCCGGTTTCCTGGAGCATCTGGTCGAGTAGCAGCTCGGCGTAGGCGGTGAGGACGAGAGCCTTGGAGCGCAGGTCGCGCATCGACGTCTTGTTGAAGACGGAGAGGGCGGCGGAGAGGGCGGCGAGGTCGATGGCCGAAGGGTTGGAGAGCTGGTAGCCCGCGGCGCCGGGCGTCGGGACAAAGGTCGTGTCCATGTTGAAGCGGACGCGCTTGTCGCCGCCGTACCAGCCCGCCAGGCGAGGGCGGTACGAGGGCCTGTCCCTGCCGGGGCCGCCGGCGGTCCATTCCACCTTGCCGTGCTTCTCGTGGACGTAGGCGCCGGCTATTGAGCCGGGCCCGGCGTTGATGTACTTGTACGTGCACCAGCAGGCAAAGTCGACGTCCCAGTCGTGCAGCCTGAGCTCGACGTTGCCGGCGGCGTGGGCGAGATCCCAGCCGACGAGGATGCCGCGCGCCTTGGCGTAGGCCGTGATCCTGGGAATGTCAAACAGCTGGCCAGAGTAGTATTGGATGCCGGGGAGGAGCAGGAGGGCCGTCTCGTCGGCGTGCTGGTCAATGGTGCGCAGGATCTTGTCGGTGGGGATCAGGCAGTTCTCGTCCGGCTCGATCTTGACCATGCTCCTCTCCGGGTCCTGCCCGTGCCAGAGGACCTGGCTCTCGATGGCGTAGTGGTCGCTGGGGAAGGGCTTCCATTCCAGGATGATCTTGTGCCGCCGGGGGTCGGGCCTGTAGAAGCTCGCCATCATGACGTGGAGGTTGATGGTGAGGGTGTTCATGATGACGATCTCGTGCGGCGAGGCGCCGACGAGGTCACACGACTTCTTGGCACAGTCCTCTGCCATGTCCTGCCACTGCGTCAACGGCGAGTTGCCCATGTCGGTGAAGTGGCCGTTGACGCCAATCGAGGCCCATGTCTCCAGTTGAGCGTTGAGGTGGTCCCGCATGGCCTTGGGCTGAGCGCCGAGAGAGTTGCCAACAAAGTAGAGGCACGGCTCGTCGGCATCTCCTGGCCGGCCGCCGACACCGTTGGTGGTGCGGACGCCGTTGGTGCCGTCCCTCATGTCTTGTCCTGATTGTGCCCGTTAGCAAGGTTTCATCCCGAGCCGCCGTCTCCCCGTCTCACGCCGATGAGTCTGGCTGGCTTTTGCAAGGACGGCGTGACGTGACAAGTACCTGGGATCGAGCCGTCCAGAGCCCTCTTCTTCAGTGAGCCTTTTGTGGGCAGTATAAATTCATCCCGCAGGTGCTTGAGCTGATCTTGCGAATCGAGCTTCCGAGCAAAGGCCAATGTGTTTGCGTCGGCGGGGAACTTGGGCGCCGAGCCGCTTCGCAGCTGGTCAACCAAGGCGGCCAGATCCATGACGATGCTGGGAGATTGACCTGACTGGTGAGGGAAGTGAGGGCGACGGACTGAAGAATGGCGGCGATTCACAGCTGTGTCGAGCAGAGCAGGCACCAAAGGTGGTTTGACGTCTATCAGAGCGAGAGGGCCCCGGAAAGCACTTTATGGCTGCTTGGATGCCACAGCCTACTTCACTCGGACAGCAGGGCCGATGCCGATTGACTCCAGATGCCGGTGGTCGAGTGCTCCTGAATCCAACAATATCGAAGTCAATTCCAGACGTCGAGCGTGCGGCTGCGCATCGGAATGGTGAGACCCACACGGAATTGCGCCACCCCACATCCGAAGTTCCGTCATCCGAGGACCGCTCCCAGCCGCGCTCCCGGCTCCAGCCAGCCAATTGTGGCTGATGTCATCTTCCTCGAGTTGACCTGACCCGACCAATCATGCCGCCGCAACTCGCCCATTCAGATAACTCCACACGGAGGAGCCCTTGGGCGAGCGGAGATGAACGCCGCATGACACAACGCGCACATTGCCGACCTGCAGGTCCGGATGGAGTTGGTCTTCCCAGCATCTGCGAGTCGTATTGACTCCTCGGATGCTCTTGCAGCCCATGCCGTAGCGCGTTTTGCCTCTCCACTGCGGATGATAAGCGCGGCTCCCGGAGCGGATGCGTCGGTCGGCTGGCGGACCAAACGGTCATTACACAATACTCAAAACATGGGAGCGGGAAGAAGGCTGCCAAACATGCCTTGTCGTGTCGACGGGCTTTGGCCGTGACAGTTTGGCTGCAGCCGTATTTCATCTCTTTACGTCCCCTATCCAGAGTTGGTGTCTCTCTTCCCCGAGCGTCGGCACATCCATCTACACACGGCCAAGTGACGCCTCGACCTCACAACCACACAACAAGGCATCGGGCATCGCGCGTCACGCATCACACGTTGAGACACAGAATGTCACCGCACGCCGTGATCTCGGGTGCCGCTCGGGACGGAAAGCCGGCCATCGACCTGAGCAAATTCGCCGTCACACACAACGCCTTCCTGCCGGCATCCAGCCCGCCCACGTCACTTTCGGATTCGTACTATGAGCCCTGGGAACTTATTGCGCAACATCTGCCAACACTGATTGAGAGCAACCGCATCCGAGACGCTGTTCGCGACCTTGCCGTCCTATCGACAGATGGCCTCGTATCCGAGGAGGAGTGGAGGAGAGCCTATGTCATCCTGGCCTTTATAGCCAACGCATACATTTGGGGCGGTGAAAAGCCCGAGCAGGTGAGCGACCAGACTCTGGTGCTGCACGACTCACTCGATGCACACTCTGTTAACCTGGACGCACCTCAGATCCTACCACCACAAATCACAGCACCCCTCCTGAGGGTATCCAGCCACCTCGAGGTACCCCCAGCGTTGACGTACGCGGGGGCCAACCTCTGGAACTTCTCCTGCTCGGGAAGTGACTTTGCAGACCTCGACAGTCTCACTCTCCCGATATCGTTTACCGGCACCGAATCAGAAGCCTGGTTCCTGCTCATAAGCGTCGCCATGGAAGCCAAGGCGGCGGGCATTCTGCAGACCATGATGGCGGCCCTGGACGCCGTCAAGACGCGAGACTACCACGTCATCACCTCGGCGCTCGGCGAGCTCCGCGGGTGCATCGAGGGCGTCGGCGCGCTCCTGGAACGAATGCACGAAAAGTGCGACCCCCTCGTCTTCTACCACAAAATCAGACCCCTCCTGGCGGGAAGCATGAACATGGAAGCCTCGGGCCTCCCCAAGGGCGTCTTCTACGACCAAGGGAGCGGCAAGGGCCAGTGGCGGCAGTACCGCGGCGGCAGCAACGGGCAGAGCTCCCTGATCCAGTTCTTCGACGTCGTGCTGGGCGTCGAGCACCACACGCACGGCAAGCCGGGGCAGCCGAGCTACCACGCAGAAGTCAGGGAGTACATGCCCGGGCCGCACCGGCGCTTCCTCGTGCACGCGGCCAGGATGGGGAGCATCCGGGGGCTGGCCCTCGCCGAGCCGACGACGGACGAGCAGCGCAGGCTGCGGGACGCCTACGCCGCCGCCACGCAAGCCCTGAGCGAGTTCCGAAACAAGCACATCAGGATCGTGACGCGGTACATCGTCTTGCCGTCCAGACAGCCGTGGACCGGGGGCCCGCGGACCAACCTGGCGAGTTCGTCGTCGTCGCGGAAGAGCGAGCTGGGTCTCGTGGGTACCGGGGGCACGGAGCTGATTCCCTTTTTGAGGACGTCGAGGGATGAGACGTGTGAGGCGGCAAGGCTGAACAAGGAGTAGTGTGTCGTGACTTTTTTCCCTTTTCTGCGGAAGCGCACAGGTAGAGACTTTGCCTTGTATATTGCTGAGCACTCAAGTATACGTACGGCACATGTGGCGAGAGGAAGACGCGGGCATGACACTGAAGCAAGTAGCGTTTACTGTTCAACACGGCATAATCGAATTCATCATGAGGGTGTCTGCAACTGGGCTGTGGGCGATGCAATAGTTCAGAGTGCTGTACCACGGTAGGAATAGCTGCCTCGGCTTTTGCCATGCTGCGGCAACGGTGGGAAACATGTGCGCAGATGTCGGGTTGGACTCGAACTCGGGGCTCAAAGAGGCGCCCCGTCTGGCGTGGCCGGCTTCGGGGTCTCTACGCGCATTTCGGGGGCAGAAAGGCCCTACCTATCGTCACACCTTGGTAGGGGGGCAACTCGGGCTCGTCTCAACAAATTGCGGCTTCCCAGCACTGCCGATGCCACTGTTCCGTACATGCAACCCTGTCACGGAGATTCCTGGCCGTCCTGCCGCGAGCAAACCCGCAAGTGCCAACCGTTGTCCAAGGCCGGGGGAGCATCTGAGATGGCGGCCGGTACCCCGGTTTCCCGATTTCCCGATTTCCGACCCCCGACGAGTCCACGTCGATTGATTGGCCACGCCGGACGAGGCTGCTCTGCTCCTCCACGTCTGGCTCAAGTTTGACAATGCAAAGCTCACGTTCCGAGCAACAATCTCCTTTGTTTCGCGTCACCCGCGCGCAAGCTACGATACAAAGCGGCGTGCACAGCCTCCGCCCGCCGCCCGAGCTCCCCGCGTCTACGCGCTCAACTCCTCCTCAATGTGCGCGTGGCCACGACATTGCCAAGAGCATACGTGGCCTTGAGCTTGTCGTTGCAGGTGCGAAAGGTGACGGTGTAAGGCTTGTCGCCCTCCTTGTGGAACACCAGCGCGCCGTCCTCGATGACGGCCGTGGTCTGGACCTCGACGCCGTCCAGTCTCTTCTCGCAGAACTCCTTGCCGAGCTCAAACTCGACCTGGTCCGTCTTGAACGTCGTCATGGTCTTGAACCTGACGGTGTCGCCCTCGGCAGAGAACTCGATGGTGGGAGTCTGCGTCTTGGCAGCGGTGCGCAGCAGGAAGCCAATCTCTGTGTTTTTACTTGGGTCAATTATCCGCTTATATGAAGAGGGGTTTTTTTTTTAAAAAAAAAAAAAGGAAACAAAGAAAGAAGAACCTACTGAGGGCGACTAGGAAGGCGTCGACATTCTCACACGACTCTTGCGTCCATCTGCCGTAGAACTTGTCCATTTTATGTGCCTTTTCTGCCTTTTGTAAACAAGCTACCACGCCGGAAAGAGAGAAAAAAGGCAAGATCCAAGCTGCTGACTTGGAACGGGGTTCGAATCACCTTGCCCGGAACGTGCGAGAATCTAGGCGCCCTTAAATACATTGCTCGTAATCAGGAGCCAAGGGAGGGATTCCTCGCACTGCTCGCGACATGCCGCGGCACATGTCAAAGGTCGTCTGTGTCCTTTGTGGCCAACATCTGGGGCGCTCGCCGGGGATGTAACCGAAACGGACAACCTCCTCCGGGAGCTACCCTGACCTTGGCTTGTCGGCCTGGACCGCGGCCGGCTCCAGTATCTGCACAGCCCGATCTGTACGGAAGCCATGTGAATGGATGGGCGGACGAAGCGTTTGTTCGGCCAGGGGTCTGGCATTTGGCACCACTGACACCAAAGGCAAGTTTGCACACATTCCTTGAGCTCCACATGGCTGGCACGTCTCTGTCGCTCGGACAAGGTCCGACAAGGGGGCTAGCCCATCCTGTTGCGCACAGAGGCCATGTGTTGCGGAACGGCATCGCGAGGTCACGACGGAGGCCTAGGGTCTCGAGCCCAACAAAGGGGCGTGGCAGGTTCCTCAAGCCGGTGGCCTTTGTCATATATGGTTTCGGGCCCGAGACCTTGACGCCGACCCCGGGACCTTTGTACCAAAAGTCGATTGATGTATTTTGGATCCATGGCTTTTCCAACCGTGACACGGGGAGACGTAACACCCGGGGCAAGCTTCGGAACAGCCCTTGGGCTCGGGGCCACAGGTACAGGAACCGACGTCCGTATGAACCAGGAAGATGGAACGGCAACAAGAAGTGCTAGACATGGACGGATCTTGTAGGTGAAACACTTTCGACAAGAGTTGGCCACAGGGCTGAACTTGGGTTGGAACAAGGTTCTACATGTTCCCCTTCCAAAGCGCCTTTTGTACATCTTGTAGTGACGGAACTGACGCTTACTTATTGTACATGAAAGCCGAAAGGACCCCAGACGTGGCAACCCAAGGCTGTTTACAGCCCGACCTCGTGGTGGCATTGAGGTTCACAACGCCAAGTTCTCGACTGCCCAGCCGCCCGCCATCCGTCACGAAACAAATTGCAAGCGATGCGCAACGCCCGATTCCCAGTCCCCGGATTTCAATGTGACAGTTTTGCGGGAACTCGGCGGATCATGCTCCGATATTGGTCGACACTGGCACGAGAAACGCCAAAGACGGAAGCCAGCAGCCTTCGCCGCCGCCGCCGCAGCAGCTTCGGTGTCGTCTCAAATGAAGGCTCCGGGCTGATGTTTCGTCTCGCGCGGTCTCTGGAACAGGCTCATGTCAGGTGCTATCCGGCCGTCGTGGAACCAAGATGATGTTCGCGGCGACCTCGTGAGATACACGTAAACGTTGTGAGTGTTGAAATAAGCGAGTAATTCCGAGTCGATAACATTGTACAGAGCTATACAAGGGCTGAACATGTATTTATACCGAGGATATCTCCTAACCCGAGTGTTGTGGGCTAGTTAATTGACAACTATTGAAACTATAGCTTCTTCCATATTAACAGTGAGATGTGACTAGTCCAGCAGACTGAAGGTTGTCTCGAAGCTCTCAAGTTTCTCCGAAACGGAGGCTGCCTGCTTTCAAGCCACCAACTTTGATGCCATGTCCACCCCGGGCTTGACATCACCCAAAGCACCAGTTTCTGGCCGCAAAACCCCTCGGCGTTGATCGGCAGGCAGTGATTCGGCTCAGAGACACAGATCATGGCGGAACTTCCACTCCACCTGGTAGTTATTAGGTATCGTGAGGCCATCACAGACAAGTAAAGCTCCCAGTTAGTAAGGCGATGAAAATCTGTAACGGCCGCTGGATTTTCCCACAAAGCAATGGTTACTATCATGACGCGCTTCGAAACACTGAATCCGACTGTATCAATCAAAAGACTGTTAGACTGCCACTCCAGGGGTCAGGTCACATTCAAAAGGAACGGAGGACGTTCCGCAATCGACACCACGTGGACGGCGGCGCGACGTGACGAAGGACGGGCGCTATAGCCTTCTGAGACAAGACGACTGCAACCGTTGCATCTGGGCGCGTGAAAATTGCAAGCGTGATTTCATGTAGGTTGTTTCTGTTTTTTGTTCGCCTGCTCATCGACAGCAGCAATTGTTTCGTCTACTCGGCGAGCACTACCTACGCCGCATCGTGATGTGCCTTGCAGAGAACTTGAAGCAGTCATAGATAATCACCACACGCCGCTTATTCGAAGACGGAACGGCGGAACAAGCGGTCTGGTGCAACGACGCAAACGAGGAGCCATTCATGGCCTACATGTCTCCGGCGTCTCTGTCTTTCTGGACCGGACATCATCAGAAGGCGTACGTAGTTCACGACGCTTAAGCCAGTCACCCTGCTCTTCACCAACGACTGCTCTCGCCCACGCGGCGCTTGCCCTTGGAGCTCACTCACTACACTTCAAAGGTCGACAGGAAAGGCTTCCCGGGACCCTGCCTATGCAACCGCCTTGTCGTCAGGACTGCTTGGTTGATGTTCTTGAGTGTAAATGGCACGGACCGACCCGTGGACCGTATAGACAACGTCTCGTCCGATTCTAATTCCAATGGGCGGCCGCCACTTGACGCTTGGGTGCCGGGCTTTTGTCGACACCCAGCTAAAGGCACCAGCAAGTGGATTGCCTACGGCGCCGAAGAGAAGAATAAAGGCTACGGCTGTGAAAATCTGGATAAACTACACTCCAGAGTACTGAGGGCTAGGGCTAGGGTTCGCAGTCTCCGGGGTGTTCACATCCCGCAGCATATAAGTCGACTGATTGGTGACCATCTCGAAAGCGAAACAAAAGTGGTATCATGTCATCACCCACCTGCTCCGTGACTTCTGAATCGAGTTTGCTTCCGAGGGGTGTACAATACGGCAGGGGAAACATGGACCAGCACGAAACTTGCCATGGTGCTTGCATGATGGTTGATTCTTGGTCCCGTTTCAGCGCTGGGATTCATTTGTACCGTCGTCTGAAGCAATTTTCGACGACCAGGCCTGTGAAGGTTTCTCTGATCCCCTCGCAGTTGATTTGAGCTCCGGTGGACGTCTCTACCTGTCGTCATATTGGGCTGCATCATGGTACAGGAAATTGTGTCGGGTCGGCCACCATCCGGCTGCGAATTCACCAGTCTAGTGAAGCAACGCGGCTCGTCATTCAAATGGCTTTCTCGTAAGTCCGGACAAGCCACATGGCAGTCATCATGGACAACCCGACTGTCGGAAATGCTCGCATGTACGCCGGACAGCCGTGCTGTGCCGGGGAATGCATAACAACGTCGCTATTGCTTCAGTCAAACTGCTCGTGCGTAAAGGTTCCTCGGGATGAGAATTTTATAGTAAATCTAGATATGCGCCATTCAACAGCAATCTAAAAATGAACAATCTCGTCCACGAACCTGTTGATACATGCGCATACTGCCTCGAGTCAAGGCAGGCTGCAATGGCTGCCGGGCCCTCGCATCCCGGAAACCAGCCGGCTAGTGTCCAAATCTAAAATTCAGCCTCTTGCTGCCCTCGTCTTTTGTCGTGTTCAAGTAACGGAGCCGCTCCTCCCTCGTCATGGACGACCAAATCTCGTCGCGGCGCTTGTTGACGACGACGTAGTAGGCCTTGATGCCGATGATCAGCGCGACGTTCCACGCGACCAGCCCCAGCAGGATCTTGTTTCCTCTGTAGTAGTAGGGCTTGTCGTCGTCCCTGTAGATCTGCGACGCGATGATGCTCGACATCTGGACGGACATGTTGTACAGGGACGAGCCGACGGTCCGGGTGCGCACCGAGCCCGAGTTGCGGGACGTCAGGGCCACCAGGACGGCGTGGCAGTACGGCGAGCCGACGAGCAGAGTCGACAGCGCCCACTTGGACCAGTTGCTGTTGGGAAACGCGGCGGGAAGGGACACCAGGGCGACCAGCAGGGGCAGCGCCCAGAGCTGCGTGACGAGGCCCGTGGCCACGCGCTGGTTGGCCTTTTCCGAGACCCACGTCCAGAAGAGGAGCTGGAGGATGAAGATGGCGTAGGCCGGGATGGTCAGGAGGTTGGTCTCAAAGGTGTCGAACCCCAGGGCCTTGCAGGTGAGCGTGAGGTACGCCTGCGGGGGCGTGGCGGGAATGCTCCAGGTCAGGCCGAGGAGGTAGATGGGCCACAGGTGGTAGTCGAGGAGGGCGTCCTTGAGGAGGGACCAGCCGAGGCCCTGCCGGTTGTGCATGGTGGCCTTGCCCGGGTCGTCGCGGAGGATCCTCGTCACCATGATGACCTCTTCTCGCTCCGTGAACCAGCCTTGCCTCGGGCGGAGCAGCCCCTTGTACCGGCCGCGTGCCGTCTGCGTGGGCGACGCGGGGAGGTACAGCCAGGTCCAGACGCCGATGAGGCCGGTGAAGATGCCTTCGAGCAGGAACATGTAGCGCCAGCCTTGGACCAGCGCGCCTCTGCCGCCAAGATGCAGGATGCCGTAGGCCAGAAAGGCGCCGACGATCTGGGTTGCCTGGTAGGACGTCCAGAACCAGCTCAGGCGCCGGGGCAGCTCGGGGTTTGTGAAGAAGTAACTCAGGTAGAGGATCACGTCGGGGATGAAGCCGCCTTCGATGAGGCCCAGCAGGCAGCGGCAAACGTAGAAACTTGGTCGGCCGCCGAGGCCGGCCTGTGCGGCGGCGACGATGCTCCAAGATACCATCTGGATGGGGATCCAAGTGTCCGGGCCGAGTTTCTTGCTGATGAGTTGCGACGGCAGCTCGGCAAAGAGGAAAGAGCAGTAGAAGATGGTCTGGCCGTTGTTGTAGTCATTCGTGGTCATTCCGAGATCGCCTGTGGGCAGCGTCAGTTTCCACGCGGTTTCGCGACGAGTTTCAAAGAGACACCGCGGCGTGCCGTACCTAGCATGTTGTCGGACAGCGCTTGTGATATGTTGCCACGGTCGAGCTGTAATGCGAAGAACATGAGGCACGCGGGAAGGGCGATTTTCCAATCCAGCTGATGACGTACTTAGCATCAAGGACAAGGCCGGCCTCGTGGCAGATCTGGGTCGCGTCATGTCAACTTACCTTTTTAACAAGCCGTCGCTCCTCCTCATGTGACCAGGTTGCTGAGGGGTGAAATCGGTGTGTGCCTTCGAAACCCTCGACGGGCTTATACACCTCCAAGGCCTCTGGTGACGGTGCAACAAAGACGCCCTCGCTCCTCTTGGCGTCCTCCAGCGAGGAATACGACGCAGGAGATGGACAGGCTTCGTAGCCTGCGTCGACGGACACGTGGCTCACGTCCTTGCCGCCGAGCTGCCACCATTTCCGTGGTCGATAGCGGACTGTTCCTGCAACTGGGCCGTCCCTGGAGGCCGGGAAAGCGTCTGTACCATCTCGCCGAGACATGGATTCCTGAGAGAAGAGCGGCCTCGGAGGGAACGGAATAGCGTGCGTGCTCATTGTGAGATGTGAGATAACCCGACAAAGGCGGCATCGGTATATATACGTCAAGTACGTGAAGCCCGCCCTCGTGTCCTTCGCCGGATCCCACAGCGGTGTCTGGCTCTAAAACCATGGCTACTGCGTGTTACTCTGCGACGTCGGCGGTGCGCAATCTTCAACATGCATGAGACCTTGTGGGGGGTTGACGTGATAGCAATGCCCGGGAAGCTGGAGACGATGGTAGGACGTTCGTGATGGCAGCCGGCGATTGCGTGACCAAGGCGGCCACCACTGACGGATCCGACCTCAACCAATCCCCAAACCGAGCGGGGGCTTGTCTTGTCCACGATAAGCTCGTCCATGATTGCGTTCCGTGAACTTGTTCCATGAGCTTGGCCCCTCACAATCCGTGCATGGTAAACGCTGCTGCAGCGAGGAGGCTCATCAACGTCAAGGACCGTCTACCATGTCCTCGTCTAACACACGTATTGTACTGTAGGAGCGAGCCATGTAGGCTTACTACTGTCTCGTTTCATCTTTGGCGCGCCGGAAGTCATGTGAGACCCAGGCAGTTTCGCGGGGGAGGATTTAATATAATGCGCCGGCGATCGGGCGATCCTGCCACTAATGACTTTTGAGAGACGCGGACTTGAAGCCTATGATCCAGACCATTGGCACAATTCATAGAATTGTATGTTCAATCGCCCACGGTGACGACGAGCGGCGATAGTCATGCTGCTCTGGATAAAATACTCGTGAACATCATCCATTGTAGGCCCTTGCGGCAGGTCAGGTTCGAACCTCATACGCACCATTTACCGGAGCACAAAGTTTCCAATTTGGACCTTGCATTGATGGCAACATCAGCAGCTCAGTCATGGTTCCATAAATTCACGTTTCATTGCCCTTTTCCACCCAATTTGTGCCAAATATACACTCCCTGGAATACGCCACTGAACAATGCCGCCATTATGGCGACAAGTAACAACGACAAGCGCCGTCGCAGAGTGAGCATCAGCCACCTCGCAGTCGAACAGCTCAATCGGACGACGGGTCAGCTTTGCCTCTTCTCTGCTCAATATATGCAAGCGCCCATTCCACTATTCGGTCAGCACAGCTCCAAAATCAACAGCGGGCAACGTCAAACTTACGCTGGGCATCGACCTCCTCTCTGCGGGACAAACACAAGGACTCGTTGATCTTGTCTTCCTCATGGGCATCTTGACAATCATCACAACAGTAGCAGAACTCAAACGTGCTCGGCAGCGGTGACAAGTGCGGTGTCACCAGCCATCCGAGGTCTGGCGGGCTCGGAACCTCTGGGCGGTATTCCGGACTCTCGTCATCGAGATGAAGACACCTTTCATCGAACAAGGCGGCCTCTGAATCAACCCACGCACCCGTATGGCCCAGATCGCTCCCAGTTCTCGCCAGTGGGAGTGAGCCCGACGCAATACCGCTGCCGCCTAGTTCCAGACCTGGCGAGTGCCGTCTGCCACGTGAATACGGCAAGGCTGCGTTCAAGGGGTCTGCTGCAGAACAGAAAGTACTCGCGTTGCTCCAGCTGTACTCGGACGTGGACATGTTGCCCATGGCATCTTCGTTCCGGACCCGTGAAGAGCCACTAACGGTTGCCGCATCCGCAGGGGTCGGTAGGTTCTCTGGTCTGGGTTCATTCGAAGTTGAAAGAGACCATCTCGTATCTATGCTTGTGCCACTCAAGTTCCTTTTTAATACCCTCTCATGGCCCTCGTCCGCATTCACAGACTGGAGACGCCTCTTGATGCTCTTCAATAGTGGCCTTACACTGCCCTTCTCGGATACATCCTGGCACCGAGCCATAGAAACAGGACCAGTGTTGCCAAAAGCCAGCATTTGTATGTGACGGCGAGCCTTGGGCTTACTTATCGCTGATAAGAAACTGGAGGTATGTATAGCGACGAAGCTGCTCAGCCGCCAACGTGAGTAGCTGTCGTGTAAGTGGGCGAGTATGGGTATACGTGACTCTAGCCGTTCCGCCATAATTGGTGTCGAGTCTTGTCAACTTTTTCTGCACCTTGTCAAATGGACTCATGAACGAAGTGTCAAGAGAGGATGAAGGAGGGAAAAATGAAAAGACGCAGGGTGAGAGGGCGTCAGCCTGTCTTTATAGCCCTAGACCCCAGCCGACGCCCCTCGAATCGAACCAATCACGCCCTTCCACGGTCAACATCGCCTCGTTCTTGACCCCTTGTATGTCATGGCTATACAAGCTTGTATGATCTGGTTCCTTGAATTATTGAAATATGAACCTGTCTGCATGGACTTTGATTACAAAACAGTCGGAAAAAGCTTCTGGAAGTCGTTGAGACCTTGTTGGCCTATGCGTACGACATCTTAGGTCAACTAGCACAGCGTCTTGACCTTGCACAGCAATGGTACGATATATGCGCACCGAGTCTGTCGTAGAAAGTCTGTGGTACGATAGAGGCTTGCAGCGTCAACAATTTGCCGACTTTGACCGTGCTGCTGGTGCCCGAGTCCCTTTACAACGTGTCATATTCGTTGCGGCCAGACCGACTCGTATCAAGAGCCATGCAACGGCTGCTTCGGTCTCACTACCTGGTCTCAGAGTTCGTCCTGGTTTTATGTTGGACAGTCGGCAAGGTATGGTCATTGGTGAGGCAGGGTGAGTGCCAGCTTCTGCAGAGCATCATCCAATGCTCGCTTGATCAATTTTCTCGTTTTTCACAGCAACGCCGTGTGAATTTTGACAACCCACGTCTTCATCGAGACGTGGCGGTCAATGGAGATTGGTGTCAAACGGCTTCTGGCAGGCTTAGTTGAATTCTGAACAAGATTCAGTTTTTGGTCAGGCCTGTGTGCGTTCCACAGGTATCACTCACGTCTCACGTCCTCCTCGGTGCCTTGCTCGGTGCATGTCACTGCACTGGGCACAGCGGGTACTCGAGATACTTTGCAAGCTGCTCCGAATCAATGAATCACTGATTCCGTCTGAAGGTGCGAGTAAGAAAGTGTGTAGGTGCAGTATATTGCCCGACTGGGCAGTTGGATGCCGCCGTCGTACTGTGATTAGTCAGACTTTGCTGCATAGGGGGGAAGCCGAAGGGTTAGGGTTGGGAAACGGCGGGGTACCAAGAACTTCATCTCGCTGTTGAGCCGTAACTCAACGCAGGAGCCTAGTCCCACAGAATACGCTGGCATAACTCTTGGCTCGTCATCTCAGTCTTGATGCTAGGATTGCGCCAATAGTCTAATAAACCACGCAAAGCAGACACAACTGGGGTTCCTAGGAAAGTTGGAAAGAGCCCATGGTTTATACACACGCGTATCGACTTGAAAGGTTATTCTAGAACCGAAATATTGTCACCTCTATATAGCAGTAGGACGAAGTGAGCTGATTTTTTGAGCCTTTGCTCCCAACATTTGAAGCCAATGTCAACAATCGGCATGGATGTTGACCTCGATCAGAGTCCCTCGTGCTTAAATCGACAACATATTGCGCCTGATGGGTAGTTGAAAGAGCTTGAAAACAAGATTTGTCAGAGGCATTGAGCTGATCAAGGAACATGGCACAGCAGTCCCGTCAAAAATCCATCGACTTGATTGCCTGAGGCAAGTTTAGACATCCGAGCCTTTGGTATGTGAAAGACTCATGTAACCGTGGCCGACGCCGCTCGCAAGACACCATGCATAAAGACAGTTAGATATCTGTATTGTACTACTGGTACCAAGTCTCTGAGTAAAAGGATCACGACGGCAATTTTCAGCATGAGAACCAAAGCCGCTGGGGAGTATCCACCGACGAGTCACCGGATGAGCAGGCAAGAGTACCCATGAACGGCGCTTGGAGCATACTTCAGAAATCACGATGGACCAGACTGCAAGCAAACACTGTCTTTCCTCGAGCTGGTGGTGCGGCGATAATCCGAGCACTTTGACACTTGATTCGTCTTCTGTCCGGCGGTCGTGACACTCTGCTGCTTGTATCTCAGGAGATGTACCAACGAGATGTGGTGGCAAGGTTAGCGTACGACGCTCAACGCAGACAAGAACTGTCTTGCAAAAAAAAAATAATAATAAAAAAAAAGAGTTAAAGAAAAATTCATGGTTTGAATATTCCATAGATGGCGACATCTTAGTGGCCCGGGAATCGGGATGCTATTTGGATGGCGAGCCCCACTCATTGCAAGGACGAGGTGACGTGACCTTAACGGGGGCGTCAAGCTGGTAGTACGGAATACTCCGTCTGGTGCATATCTGTGTGGTGGCTGGTGGTCTCTTCAAAACAAGCACGGAACACACGAATGGCACTTACGGCGTCTCGATCCACGGGCTGTCGTTGACCGGTGCGTGGATGTCCGGCATTGCCAATTGAGTAAATCCTCCGGTCGGGCACAAGTCCTTGAGCAACGAGGCCTGTGGCAGCTCATTTCCAGGCACCGGGTACACAAAATGGCACCAAGAAAACGAGCTGCCTCAGGCTCTGCCGAGACCAACGGTGAAGCCGTTCCCAAGAGACGTTCAGCTCGTCAAGCAGCAACCGCGCCCTCCGAGGAGCCGTCTCACCCCGTCACTACTCAAAACACTCCCGCGCCTCGGAACAATAGACCGAATCAGAGACACAAGCCCGCTGCGTCCAAAACCGCCGCCAAGCCGGACAACACAGACATCAGAGGTGCGGCTAAAAAGCCCCCCACGCAGTCGGCAGGCAGTTCGGAGGCACGCAAGCTAGCCCCATCAACCCCAAGCAAGGAAAGCGAAAGAGCGGGCTCGGAAGACGTCGATGTAGATTCTATACCGACAATCAATCCCGAGGCCCCCCGACATGAAGGCGAGTGGTACTGGTTAATGAAGGCGGAGCCTGAGACGCGGTATGAGAACGGCGTCGACGTGAGCTTTTCTATTGACGATCTGAGGGCCAAGACGAGACCCGAAGGCTGGGACGGTAAGCCTGTCCCTGCGCCCTGCGCAAAAGAATGCGCTAACTCTCCTCAGGAATCAGGGCGTATGCCGGTACGTCTCGCTTGCTTTCATTGGCAACAATACATGGACCACGCCCCTCTAACCATGACAGCACGCAATCACATGCGGAACATGAATGCCGGCGACAAAGCCTTCTTCTACCACTCCAACTGCAAAGAACCCGGCATAGCAGGCACGATGGAGGTGGTCAAGGAATTCTCAGAAGACGGTTGGCCTCTCTCTCGACCATGGCCGGCATCGTCCCCAGACGTACTGACCAAGACGGTAGTGAGCGCTCGCCGGCCGGGCACGGCTTACTACGACCCCCAATCGACAAAGGACAAGCCCCGCTGGAGTCTTGTCCACGTCGAGTTTCGCAAAAAGTTTGCCGTGCCGATTACTCTGAAAGAACTGCGTGAAATGGGCAAGCCAGGCCGTCCGCTGGACAATATGCAGATGCTGAAGCAGGGCCGGCTGAGCGTGAGCCGGGTCAGCAGTGACGAGTGGGCAGCCTTGTGCAGGGTTGCGGACGAAAAGGCCAAGGCGGCAGGGTTGGAGCACGAGACGGCCAAGTTGAGGAATTCAAGATGAGGGAGATGCCGAGTCGGATGTGTATGCGTACGTGTATGGCCTCGCACCATGACATGAGGAAGACGAAATCACGGTCTCGGTGAAATCGGGATGACTGCTCTACTCTGCGTCTGAGCTGGAGCGTGGCATCGATCCCTCACCCAATCCGTGAAGTTTCGGCCTCGAGCGTGTCTCCTCTGACCCGTTTCCACAGCGCCGTTGTTCTAAAACGCCTCTCGCCCCGCTTACATGTCGCGATACTCGGCCACACAACGAGACGATGTGGTGGCCCGAGCCCGGCCAGATAACTTCTCTGTCCAACAGCTTTTGATGCGTGCCCCGTGCCTCGCTCTCAACTAACAATGGCTGTTCAGCTCCACCCACACGATTCGCGTTCATGCGGCTAAAAGGGCTAAAAGGAGAGACAACCGACAACGGAAGCACGAACGCCTTCCGGCGACGGCATACCGTCCCCATGATGGACTAGCTTTGAAATGGCTCCCGCATCCAAGGTGTCGCCAGTTACGTACTGTAAAATATAAACCACCGTTCTTTCTGGGGCCGTGGACCACGCGTGCCGACCCTGACAACAACCGATGTCGGTCACAAAACGAATATAAGAAACCACCATGAAATGTGCGTCGGAGGCTTGAGCCTCTGCTCGATAACTCCCATTTCCCGCACAACCTTCTAGATGCCTTTGTTGGAAACGACAAGCAACACCTGCGATGGGCGCGGTCCGCCATCACCAATCCCTCGGGGCGAGGCCGGTGCCCAGGGCGCATCAACACCTCTTCGTGAATGGGACGACGGCGCCTTGGCAAACGTTGCGACCGCAGAGGCTGTACCTCCAAACGGCGGGTACGGATGGGTGTGCACATTTGCCGTGTTTCTCATCAACGCCCACACATGGGGTGTAAACTCTGTAAGTTGCCTCGTCCCTCTGAACACAACTCGGATGCTCACCCGGCAAGCAGTCCTGGGCGGTCATCATGGCTCAATACTCGACAAACAAGGAGCCCATCAAGGCCTCGCACCTCGAGCTCGGCCTCGTAGGCGGCCTCTCCATCTCGCAGGCGCTCCTCGTCTCGCCCATCGTCACCATGGTCCGGAGACGCATCGGCACCCGATGGACCCTTCTCATCGGCACTCTGCTCCTGTTCACATCCCTCTTGGCGGCGTCCTTCGCCTCCAAGGTCTGGCACCTGGTCCTGACGCAGGGGCTCTGCTTCGGCTGGGGCATGGGCTTCGCCTACGTCACCGCCTCTGCGCTTCTCCCGCCGTGGTTTTCCTCCCGTCGAAGTCTGGCCGTGGGCCTGGCGACGGCGGGTTCGGGGATCGGCGGCTCGATGTACAGCCTCGTGGCCGACCGAGTCATCCGCGCCTGGGGGCTGGGCTGGGCGTACCGCGTGCTTGCCTTTGCCGCGCTCTCGGCCAACCTGCCGGCCTCGTTCCTGGTGCGCGACCTCCACCCCAAGCCGCGGGACGTGGCGCCGGGCGGAATCCGGTCGAGCAGCTTTGACCCGCGCGACTTTGGACGGGTCGAGGTCTTCCTCATCGTGGCGTGGGGCTTCGCCACGGAGCTGGGATACATCATCCTGCTGTACTCGCTGCCCGTGTACGCGGCGTCGGTCGGGCTCACGCCCGCGCAGGGCTCCGCGGCGAATGCCCTCCTCAACCTCGGCCTCGCCGTGGGCCGCCCGCCGCTGGGCTACTTCAGCGACACGTTTGGCCGCATCAGCGTGGCCGGCGTCACGACGCTGCTCTGCGCCGTCTTCTGCTTCGCGCTCTGGATCCCCGCGCAGTCGTTTGCGCCGCTGCTCGTCTTCGCGCTGGTCGCCGGCATGCTCTGCGGGACCTTCTGGTGCGTCATCACCCCGGTGCTGGTCGAGGTCGTGGGCATCGCAAAGTTTGCCAACACCTTCGGCGTCATCTGCATCGGCCTCGTCGTGCCCACCACCTTTGCCGAGCCGATAGCCATGAGGCTGGTGCGGGGAAACGCCAACAGCAACCGGGCGTTCATCCAGGCGCAGCTGTTCGCGGGCCTCATGTTCCTGGTCGGGTCGCTGTGCCTCTGGCTGCTGAGGTGCTGGAAGATCTTTACCGACGCCGAGAGGCGAGGCGAGTCCGTGACCGCGCTCGAGAGGCAGCATCGGCATTGGGCGTCTTGGGTTTCTCCCCAGATGCTCTTTAGCACGCAGCGGGTGTAGGTAGCGTGGGCAGGCATTGTCTGCCGGCACGGCGAGCTGAGGATCCGTCTCGGGACGAGCTGCCTGGCACGAAGCTTGTGTAGACTAATGACACGACGAAGGCGGCTCGTGTGCCAACTGTCAGCCGTCTTGGTGGCTTCCTTTTCCTTTCGGCCCCGGGTGTGGAATCGTTACGGCGTGACGGAGTTTAGCTACCCTTTGGGCCCAATGCGAGTTGAAAGTTGGGACAGTCTCACGCGCGCGCGCATGGTCCTGGGACGAGAGTGGTCTCTCAGACTCCGAGAGAGCACATGTCCGGTAGCCCAACAGCATTTTGGTAGCCCGTATAGCAAAAGTCGGCAGGCAGCAGTCTCGTGTACATTGTGAATTGGCGTATTCGCGCATCGCCGTCACCGCTCAAGTCGCGCCGCGCACACTCGCGACGGCCATCTCATGAGACCCGAACGTTCCCGTCAACCAAGTTCCCCTTCTCTTGCCCGGTGGTGGTTGGATGGTCCCACGACAAGCAACTTATTTTGCACAACAAAGGACAAGTCTACCAAATCCACGCGAGTCATTGGGCCAATTGCTCGGCTCTACCTGGTGCGTAGCCTCCTACGCAAGCTGATCCGCTGCAAGTCCTCGACGGCGAAGAACACACTCGCGCGAAGACAGATGCCTCACATCACTGGCGGCATCGCCGTCGCATCGACAAAGCCGACCGCTCTCTGATACGCTGGTCCCGTTTCTGGTAGATGAACAGTCCCCGGGTCGCCGTCGAACCTTTCCACCTTGGGCTCCGTCAACCACCAACGAGAAGCAGTCGCCGGGGGTTGCTTGCTGTAAAAGCTTAAACCTCCCGCGCCTCCTGTGAGGCGCCATGACTCGGGTCTCGCGGCGCGCATGATTGTCCAGATTAATCGTCGCCATGACGCATTCGCCGAATCGCCGCCGAGGGTTTCGCGCCCGGAACAGGCCTGCTCAGCTCAGTCAGTCACGCTGCCCCCGACGCAGGACAGAACGATTGCTGGATATATATATAGAGAGAGACTCGCTCCAGGTGTGCTTTGCGAGCATCATCCTCATCCGTCCAGCCGCCAATACTCATTTACTACCCTCGAAAGTATTATTCCCTTGCCAGCCTTTGATCAAAATGAAGACCTCCGTCGTCCTCATCAACATTCTCGTCGGACTCGTGGCGGCACGCCCGCTGGCCGTGCGTGACCCGCAGTCATCTTCATTCAACGGAGCTCAACTCTATTACAATGATGAAGAAGAGGCCGACAGCAGTCGTCCAGCCCCAGCTTCAAACAGCAATGGAGGATTGTTCAACGGAGCTCAACTCAATTACGGTGGTGAAGAAGAGGCCGACAGCAGTCGTCCAGACCCAGCTTCAAACAGCAATGGAGGATTGTTCAACGGAGCTCAACTCAATTACGGTGGTGAAGAAGAGGCCGACAGCAGTCGTCCAGACCCAGCTTCAAACAGCAATGGAGGATTGTTCAACGGAGCTCAACTCAATTACGGTGGTGATGAAGAGGCCAACAGCAGTGACGATATACGCGGCGGCCTCCTTCAACACCCAAAAACCTCCCAACCGAAACCCGGAAAATACGGGGAACTTTCCCCAGAAAGCTGCCGCAACGTCCGCAAAAACTTGGGTGCGGAATTCGCCGCAGGGCTCGGCGTTCGTGCTTCTCCCAGTCTTCTCGTTCAACCCGCCAAGCTAACTTCGTCAGTGCTAACAACCCGTCGCGAGACACGACGCTGCGGAGCCAACTCCAACGTTGGCAAGTCTCGAGACCCGGACTAGTCGTCGTGTTTTAGGTGCGCTCCAAGTGTGGCCCAGTCGATCGGTCTTGTGCCGTTGCCGGTGCTGCACAGAGACACGACTGCATGTTCGTTCTCTCAGGCCGGCGTAGACCTCATACAATACAACTCTTTTTTAAAATCAAACTGTGCCAACTTTCCCACCATCCACTCGTCTCTTGCACGTGCCAAAGTATTCGCAACCGCATGTAAACGCCATGGCATCTACAGTTTGCCCCGCAAGCTGGAGTGCTCGCTCTTCAAGGTCCGTTGTCAAAGGTGCTCTCGGTGAGTGTAGAACAAAAGCAAGCTGGCTCTATATAAAATCGGGAAGGGATAGGAGGAGTACCTGTCAAACGGATGTTGGCGACGCAAGGGCTACCGTCACGAGACCTCGCGCAGAAGGCTGCTGCGTAACCAGAAGCCTCTGGCCACGGGGACTCTTTAGGGAACAAAGACGTTTGATACCCAAGTGTGTGATGTGCTGAATGGGGCCAAAGTGCTCCAAGCCCTCAGACGAGCCCCTGTCACAGTGACTTTGGAAGACGGTTGAAAGCTGCGCGGGACTTGAAACAACTGCAAGTTGTCACGTCCGGCCTGCGTGTGTGCGGCATCGTGCTAGAATGTACGACGAGGGCTGAATGAATGGCTGCCGTGGCTGACATTCGCCATTTCACCCGTCGAGTCTAGTTCGATATACGAGAGCAAATCCGACGGCTGGCTACGTAGGCGGCCTAACCAAACAATAGCAAGCCGCAACATGGAATTGGTGTACTTGTGTCGGCTGACAATTTGAAATTTTCTTCAGATACAAACAAGGTCTCGTGAATGGACTTGCTCAGAGCGACCGCCGCCGTTCCTTGAGGCTCTTTGCACAACGACAACGCCAGAACGGGCTGCCCGTCCTTGCGGAATTCTCTTGGTTTCCGCTTAGCTACTTCTAGCAGGCGTGACCGTCTCAACCTCCGGGGACTTGCGAGATGGCAAGGATGCATTGTTTGTTACCTAAGAGGCAGCCAAGCACATAAATCCCTTTGTGCCATTGGCATAGTGCAGTGTAAAACCTCATTTCGGTGGCAGGATAATCGCGAATGGGTCGACACTAGCAGAGCTAGGGCTGGGTGTGGGGTCCCCTGCGAGAAGCCCTGGATGTTGACGTCGATGAAGGGATACAGCGACATACACCATGACATCAAGGCCGGTGCATATGTAGTTGTCATGGCGAGTGAAGAGCCACCTCGACCCGCTCTGACTTGGAGCGTCCAAGGGGGGAAGAAAAGGGGGGGACGCCTGGTTGCGACAAGATTCGTCGTCAAGTCTCGGTCTCGGAGCGCCTCAAGATGTGAAGATGCGAACATTGTCGGGCCGCGTGACGCATGTGGCCTTGTACGCCCTTGGTGTTGTAGCATTGCGTCCACTGAGACTTATAGAGCTCCCAGACTGTCCCGTGTGACGGCTCAGGAGTCCCCAAGCCAGATTCCTCCAGACCATCGCTCAGGCAGGCGCATGAGAGAATCTTTGCCTCGGGAAGCGGCAGCTCGTCTTGACTGGCTGTAAGGTCTAGATAGCGCATGAACATGACCAAGGCCCGGCTTTCTTCGGTGGTCCGCAGAATCGTATTGCAACTGATGCTACCGCATTGTCATCGCGATTGCACACTGCAGAAGCCATCTCTGCCTCCTGGTTTGCAGATAGTTACCTGCCCCAACAACTCGACAGCAAACTTCGACGTCGGTCTATTGATGCCCCTGGAAAGACGTGCTTGTATCCAATCAGAAAGTGTCTCGGCCCCTCCTTTCGGCAGTCTCGTCACGTCGAGACTTGGCAATTGCATCACCGACTAGTCCCACGGGAGCAGTCGCCTCAACAGCATCGTCTCTTCCTGGCCGGTGCGGGGACGGCTCATTCTTTTCGCCTCGCTGCGGAGGTTTCGTTGTGGAAGGAAGGTCTAGGGCGGGATTCTAGACTCCGAGCCACAGATCTGCTTCATACAACACGAGATTCCTTCCTTGCAGTCATGGGCTCGATAGTGCGTCCTGGGCATCTCAGCCTTGCTGTGAAATCGGCATAACCGCATCGAGTTGCGCACTGCAGCGGCATTGCCTCGGGGGTCTGGCCTTGCCCGGACCCTTTGACGGAGAGACTGTTGGAGACGGTGAGGCTTGGAGTCCCACCACCTGGTCTTGTCGTGAACCGATAGGCCTTTCCCAAGTGGCCTTGGACCCCCGTCTTAGGCCCTAGACCCTTAGACCCTTCAAATAAGCACGCGGCGAGGGCGCCTTCTTGAGATACATTGCTTAAACCTTGGTCAGATGGCGGCCAAGGGGATGAAAGCACAACTCGACGACTTACTGGGCCCTCGGCACACCCTTGCGTCCAATGGCAACGTCAACTTGGAGCCCGAAATGGTCTAAAAGTCGGTGGATAACGTCGATATGCTCTTGGTCCCCCGTACTTCTGTATCAGCCATCGGATAACCCAGTCTGCACGGAGGTAACCTTGATTTTGGGCACCACAGGCGCCGCGCGGCCGCCGGTGCCCTCGGTTGCACAAATGTTCGGCCACGAGCAGTTTGGTATCGAGTACATGATTTGTTCGGGCTCTGTCACAACCCTTCCCAAGCCGAGACACACGTAGTAACGTACCCATGCTCCAGGTCTGTTTTTGGTGCTTTGAAAGTAATGGCAGAGCAACCTGAAATCATATGAGAGAGGATACCAGACACCCAATGCTACCCACGACAGCAAAGTCTGGCATCGTTTTGTACAAGGCGCCACCCGAGGAAACCGCCGTTGCTCGATGTGACCAAGTTGACAAAGTCGGTCAGAGTCGGTCAGAGTCGACTCCAGCAAGCATTATTTGCACTGGGAGTCCCGGGACTATTTGATACCGGCTTGTCCCCCATTGCCAATGGCAGAGGGTGCAGGACCGCATGCATGGTTGCGAGTCTTTCAGTCTTTTCATTGAAAACAAAAGTGTATCACCAACATGGCTTCACTTGCAGCTGACGCCGTCCGCACCGGCGCCCCTCTCATACCAAGAACCGTGCGGTCCTTGCCGACGACCTTTTCGGCCGCCAGGGCTGGAAACTCTATTCAATCCCACAGGACCATGCCGCCAGGTTTCTCAGCCACCGTAGGGCATCTGGAAACATTTGTCCTTCCCGAAAGGCTGTCAACATCTCCTTCTGACAAGGCCTTGGCCAAGGCCATGGTCGATGCCTGGAGACGGCATGGCATTCTACAAATCGCCATGTCGCCCTCGCAGCAGAGAATATATGCCCAGGCCAACGCGGCTAGTAGAGAGTTTTTCGGGAAAACGCCGACGCAGAAGCAGGCCTGTGTAAATGAGTCCAGTTATGCGGGCTATGTTGCCTCTGGAGAAGAAATAACCGGTGGCATTGCCGACTATTCCGAGATTTTTACCGTGACAAAGGACCTACTCCCGAATGACCCAAGGGTCATGGAGAAGTGGCCGTGTCATGGTCCATGTCCCTGGCCAGACAAGCAGATGAAGGACCCCATGGCCAACTACATGGCAGACATGGGGTCCAGCGGCGACAAGCTTCTCCGGCTCGTCGAATTGGGACTCGATGTGCCGCGGGGATCCTTGATAAAGTACACTCAGGATGGGTGGCATCACATGAGAGTCCTCAGGTATGCAGTCGCAAAAATATTCCGCTTCCCAGCAGCCTATGCTGGAGTCATGGAGCTAATAAACCTTGTTGCAGGTTCCCTGCTAGTCACCGGACCAATGGGGAAGGCAAGGCTGGCCGTGGTATTGGATCTCATACAGACTATGGATTGCTAGTAATAGCATCTCAAGACGAGGTTGGAGGTATGCACGCCGCTTCTGAGTCCGATAAAGAGCGGGCTGCGCTAACGACGACTTCCTCAGGTCTTTTTGTGCGACCTCCCCGGCAAGGCGAAACATTTGCCAATTGGCGGCAAGGTGCAGCTGGCCTGAAGGAAGATGAGGCAGGTTGGATGTATGTGCCACCGACGCCGGGCGTATTCACTGCATTTCCTGGTAAGTTGAGTCGGTCGTACTGGTGATTGCGATGAGAGAGATGTCCCGAGTCCTGAGCACCTCGTGACCCTTGGCTGACCAAGTCATGAATAGGAGATATGATGCAGTATATGACCAACAGCTTTCTTCAGTCCACGCCCCACAAGGTCGGTCTGAATGTTCGTGAGCGCTTCGCGTTTGCCTACTTTCACGAGCCGAACTTTCGGGCAGTCGTCAAGCCGCTGCCCGGGTACAACGGTGCTCAAGAACCGGCTGATGGTATTCATTATGGAACACACTTTACAAATATGGCTCTGCGTAATTACCCGAATCGCATAACCACGAAAAAGTTGTTGGGGGAAGACCGTTATGAAATGCTGAGCAGGCAAGAACTTAGGCAAAATATGGCATGATGGTTTGCAACTTGACAATGAGAAAACAGCACCCCGTCCGGAACTTGGTGCCTACCACCATTTGTATCCTGGATGGATTGATGTGCGACTTTGGTTCATATGCGATTGAAGCACCAACCATGGCGGAGAAGGTTTTTCATGCCCCTGACGTTTTTTAGCGCCATTGACTAGCGTTCTGTCGATCAGACCTGTTACATTAACGATAGACTGTCTTATTACTCAGAGCAAGTCGTTTATGATGGATGTTGAGAATGTGTACCCTATAGAGCTGCGCCACACGGGCCACGTTGTGACACCATTTCTGCATATCTCTGTGCTTGAGGAGCCTGATCAAATGTCAGCAACTTCATCGTCAAAGTGAGACTATGAACTTTCTGATTTCAATAGCAGTTTAAATCGGCTCGGCTTGTAGCTCTCACACATTTTAGTGTTAATGTGGAGAGGACCACCGGGTCCATCGTCCATCTGATCGGCAGACGGAATACTCCGCACTCGTCAATCAATCAATGCGTTAGATGTCAAAAAAAAAGGCCGCACGGGACAAACGGAGCGAGCAAAGTCGAACATTTGCGAATCAGTAACAATGCATCAGAACCCAAAGGCTTCAAGCTCCGATATACCAATATCTCTTCGATGGGCCTGGAATTTTTGCTGCTGGAGACTATTTAGTGAACCCGGGCTCGCTCCTATTGCTCAAGTGAATGCTTAGAGACGGAGCGGAGAAGTCGTGAGGCAGGATAGATTTGGAATGCTGTTCCCGTGCTTTTCTATTCGCCCGCAGTCTGGTGGCTAAGTAGTGGCAGCCCATTCGTGGCTGAGCAACAAATGGTGGGTGCGACGGGTCATCCACGTATTTCGGCCTGTCATTGAAATTGTCAGTGCACGTTGAGTCTTGCTTGACAGCTGTCGTCACAGCATCAATCACCAAGTGCCCTGGTAAGAAGGCGCTCACCAAAAGACGGGGATGGAGTCAGTCATGAGGCAAAGTGTGGAGTAGAGGGCAAAGAAGAGCAGTAATCACAAACATCAACTGCATAAACGAAAGCCAGTGTTGACCGCCTGCTTCATTTGGGAGTAATTACCACTAGTACTCCGTACAACTTCTGGCAATCTGCAGCAAAATCCCCACCGAGCTGTCACGGTAACAACCAATAATGTGTGGGGGTTTTCCGTTTTCTTTCGACCGCATATTGGCAATTTCGGCAGCCGTGTCAGGGACAATGTGCATTTGGCACGATCTGCATGCTGCTGCAGGTGGTGCACAAATGACTGTCGCTCTCCCAAGTACATACTCCGTACGGAGTAAGTACTTAAAGTAATCAAGTAACTACTGACAGATATGTACGGAGTTCTTTGAAGTGCTCCGCCATCCGTACCCCCGTAGTAGACATATGGAATCATGGATTGGATCGTCAACCAAAAGCGATGCTCTAATCGTGCCCGCCCCACTTTATGTGGTTCGGCTAGCAAAAGCCCTCACCACCAAAGGTGGTGCTCGACAGCAAGGCGGGCCGGACACCAAGGCGGGCCAATTTTCAACCTAATAACGCTATTAACCTCTTCGCCTATAATGTACACCCTTCTCGTCCCAAATTTCTAGTAGATCTAGTACAGAATCCAGACGCCATTTACGTGCCTTTTTAGCTGCTTCAAAAAACGTCCTCTTGGCGTGGTTGTGGCGCCTTTTGTCGGCATGCTCTTTATGCTTGCTGTTCGCCTGATGAACTCGAGAAAGGTCTTTGCAAAGGCGTGATTGGAAGGAGAAACGGCGAATGGTTGACGCGACAGGTATGCATTTGTTGGCGGTGACGGGAGGGGAGCCATATGAAGAGGTGCATTATCTGTTGACTGTTTTTCTAGACCGGGAAATAAAAATAGGACATGTATAGAAAACCAGATATTACAGCCCTTTTTAAAAAAAAAATCAAAAAAATCAAAGGTCGTCACTCATTCATTGGAAGCTTCAACGAAAAAAAAAACCCCGGATGTAATTACGCAGCTCATTAAAGATCCACCTGATCAATCGCCGGCCACCATTGAGACCAGGCCCCCTGCTCGTCGAGGTTATTGCTGACTTCCGCGAAAAGCTGGTTCAACAAGGTATTAGTGTCGAGCTCGTGCTCGTGCTCGTGCTCGTGCTCGTGCCCTTGAACCGGCCAAGTCGCCTGCGCCGAGGGCCGCTCCGCGCCCCGAATCTCCCGAGTATGCGCGTCGGATCTATCCACGACACGGAACTCGTGGACAGACTGGTGTAGAGTATCAAAGTCTGCTCGTGTGCGCCCCTGGTATCGTGTCCGGTCCTCGGTTGCTCGCTCGTAGAGCACGGATGCATGGTGTATCGTTTTGATCTTGCGCGTGCCGCCCTCTCAATGTTAGCGCAACGGTGGCCACGGTCGTGTCATGCTTGCGGGCGGCTTACCCATCCGTCGGCGATTTTCCAGACAAGTCGAAACTTTTCCAGGTAGTCGAGACACATTTTGAGACAGTCGCTTGCTCGCGGGCTGCGGCCCACCCAATACGAAAGCCAGTCTCATCCATATTCCAGATATCTTCAGGAGGGACTCCGTACTGCTGAATAGCCTCTTTAAGCTTGTTGTAATAAGAAAGAGCTCTTGTCACATCTTCTGAAGCTTTTCGACTTGAATCAATCTTTTTTTGAAGACCTTTATGATAGTGATGCCGCTGGATAAAGCGTGTAGTCCATCGCGTTCCAACTTGCCTAGGCGGGGCAGTTGACGATGCCCTCTCTTTTAGGATGTAATTTGCAGCATCTGTAATGAATTCAGGTCGTACAGCGAAGTTGGCCTTATCAAGGCGATCGATATAGTTACATAAAGCAACTTCCTCTTCTCGTGAAAGCATTGTATTTCTTGCTGGATGGCCTTTCCTAGCAGGAACGCCGTTAGCACGTCGTTGAAGCCGGCTACGAGGCACGTTGATGCGCTACGTTTGAAGCGTCTTCGAGTCAACGTCATAATTATCACTAGTACTGTGCATCCATGTCAACCCACATGGCATCCAAATGCAACGGTCATATCAGCAATGAATGTGGCCGTCGATTGCTGCTTGCGCACAGGTGCATGTGCCGCTGTTGTCTCGACTGAATTAGCACCAACCCAGTGCTTCTACTCACACAAGTGCCTGCACGTGGGTACTCCGTGCTCCGTAGTTGCACTGTAGGCCGCCGTACTCCGTGCTCCCACCAGCGGAGCCCCTTTATCCAATGTCCGACTCCCGACTGATAAAGTCGTCCAGCCCATTCGATACGCAGGTATTTGTCGCGTTGGCCTTCACTTCCGCATCACACTTCCGTTATTCACCTCCTCCACGCTCAAGACGTCCAGCAAGCGGCGTGCGGCTTCCCGTTGTTGCCGTGTCGGGGCCTGCTGCCAATTGGCTCGTCCATTGGTATTGTTCTTTGCCTCCTTTCTATTCAGGGCTCTGCCTCCCAAAATCCGCACGCCTGCACTGGCCCCGCGCTCCCTCCTCTCAACACCACAATAGAAGTTTTGGTCCGCCACCTCATTCATCCGCGTCCGCAATCGATCTAGCCAAGCCGACTGCAGTAGCCCGCGTCTATTCTCATCCGAACGTCGACGGCTGACCGGCCTACGATCGAGGTGAGTTAAGACCACCGAGCTTCCTCGCCTGGATCCGTTTGGACTCGTCGAAGTTGCTCCATTGAGCAAATGCCCAAACTTGAAATGTTGGCCAGCCCATCACCTCTTGTCAATCCAATGTCCGAATGCCCTAAACTGCATCATGGCCACTTCGTCTATTCTTCGCAGAATGACCCAGGGTCAATCCCTCCTGGATCAGCAAGACTCTGCGTCGTCAACCTTGTTTTCTTATACTTACAGGAAACCCGCCGTGTGTTTAGACCCAGCTGCCGCCGAGAATTCGCCCAAGAACCAATGTCGTAAACCCAACCGCCGAGTAACCTTTTCCGATCACTTCGACATGATAACTTCTTCTTTTCTACCGACCCGTTTTCGAGGGGAACCCGACCGCTCTCAGAGCTCGGCTGCCCCCTCCCGTGTCGGCAAAAAGCTTGCGCCATGGCTGCAGCTCCTGGGCAGCATCGCATGCCGTCATCCCATCCACACCGTCGTCATCGTTGCCGTCCTGGCCAGCACGTCCTATGTTGGTCTGATCCAAAACAGCCTCTCCGAGGACTCTTTGAACTTGGGAAAAGCCGACTGGTCATCGCTAGTTGAAGGCAGTCGAGACCTCGTAGTTGGTCCCGACACGCAATGGAAATGGCAGAGTATCGACCAAGACGTTCCCCATGCGGCGGACGCCAACCATCTGGCACTTCTCACCTTTGTCTTCCCGGATACTTCATCGACTGATTCCTCCAGCTCTGCCCCTCGATCCCATGTCGTTCCCACGCCGCAGAACCTCTCAATTACACCTCTACCTGTCACCGAAAACTCGTTCAACACCTACACCCTGGACAGCATTCTTGCTTACTCCATTCCGAAGAAACATGCGCCGGAATTTGTCTCTGCCGCAAAGGAGATTCCCGACGAACAAGCTCAAGAAATCGTTACTCGCCATGGCCGCGAGAAGAAGAAGTGGATCATGAAGGCAGCCAAGGTCAACACCCGCAACACCATTGTCCAGTGGCTTCGCAACGCTTGGGTGGAGTTTATCGATCTTCTCAAGAACGCCGAGACGCTTGATATCGTCATCATGGTCCTCGGATACCTTTCGATGCATCTAACTTTTGTGTCCCTCTTCCTATCCATGAGACGGATGGGCTCTAATTTTTGGTTGGGCATGAGCACTCTCTTCTCATCCGTCTTTGCCTTCCTCTTTGGCCTGGCTGTCACTACGAAGCTTGGAGTTCCTATTAGTGTCATTCTTTTGTCCGAGGGACTGCCATTCTTGGTCGTGACCATCGGCTTTGAGAAGAATATTGTTCTCACAAGAGCAGTTTTGAGTCATGCTGTCGAGCATCGCCGCACCCAGGCTCACGATGCCAGGCCTGGTGGGAAATTTTATGAACAAACTGGGCCCCAAAATGTCATCTCATATGCCGTTCAGGCCGCCATCAAGGACAAGGGCTACGAAATCCTGCGTGACTACGCCATCGAAATTGCTATTCTCTCTATCGGCGCTGCTTCGGGCGTTCAGGGCGGTCTACAACAGTTCTGCTTTTTGGCTGCCTGGATTTTGTTCTTCGATTGCATCTTGCTCTTCACCTTTTACACCGCTATTCTCAGTATCAAGCTGGAAATCAACCGCATCAAGCGGCATTACGATATGCGTATGGCCTTGGAAGCGGATGGTGTCAGCCGCCGTGTTGCCGAAAACGTTGCCAAGAGCAATGACTGGGCCCAGTCCAGTAATGCTGGATCCAAGGACACCACCTTGTTTGGCCGCATGAGAAGCAGCAGCGTCCCCAAGTTCAAGGTGCTTATGATCTCGGGATTCATCCTTATCAATGTCATCAACATTTGCACGATTCCTTTTCGCAGCGCGGCTTCACTCTCCACCCTGCGGTCTTGGGCTGGCGGTCTTGGAGGAGTTGCATCAACTCTGCCAGTTGACCCCTATAAGGTCGCGAAAAACGGTCTTGATGCCATTTTGACTGTTGCTCAAACTAGTAACACGCCAACTCGCGTTACTGTCCTGACTCCGATCAAATACGAGTTAGAATATCCATCCGTTCACTATGCGCTGTCGTCGCCATTTGGTGAGAGCAGCCTTGCCTCTGATGATTCAGCCGTTCAGTTCGACACCTATGGCGTTGGTGGCCGCATGGTCGGCAGCCTCCTGAAGAGCCTTGAGGATCCTGTATTATCAAAGTGGATCGTGATTGCCCTAGCGCTGAGTGTCGGTCTTAATGGATATCTCTTCAACGTTGCTAGATGGAGCATCAAGGATCCCAATATGCCCCATCGCAAAATTGACCGCAAGGAACTTGCCCGAGCTCAGCAATTCAACGACACAGAGTCCGCCACTCTGCCTCTTGGAGAATATGTACCGCCCACACCCGTGCGAACTGACCCTGTGACTCCTGCCTTGACGGATGACGAAGGTGATGGGCTTCGGATGCGCAAGGCAAAACCTGCAGGACCCCAGTCCCAGTCAGAGCATCGACCAGTTGCAGAGCTGGAGGAACTTCTTGCCGAGAAACGAACCCATGAGCTTAGTGATGAAGAGGTTGTCACGATGTCCATGCGCGGCAAGATCCCAGGCTATGCGCTTGAAAAGGCATTGAAGGACTTCACCCGTGCCGTGAAGATCCGACGTACCATTATTGCCCGCACCAAGGCCACTTCGGGACTCACACACGGATTGGACTCGTCTCTACTACCGTATGAGCACTATAACTGGGAGCAAGTCTTTGGAGCCTGCTGTGAAAACGTCATTGGTTACTTGCCCCTCCCTGTGGGTGTTGCTGGTCCTCTGGTTATTGATGGACAGAGCTACTTCATCCCTATGGCGACCACCGAAGGTGTCTTGGTCGCCAGTACGAGCCGTGGATGTAAGGCTATCAACTCTGGCGGTGGTGCCATCACTGTTCTTACCAGTGATGGCATGACCCGCGGTCCTTGCGTCAGCTTTGAAACCCTCGAGCGTGCTGGTGCTGCCAAGCTCTGGTTGGATTCCGAAGTTGGCCAGAACGCAATGAAGATTGCCTTTGACTCGACGAGTGGTTATGCTCGACTCCAACACATGAAGACTGCCCTGGCCGGAACAAACTTGTACATACGATTCAAGACCACAACTGGCGATGCCATGGGCATGAACATGATTTCCAAGGGTGTCGAACACGCTCTCAATGTCATGGCAACGGAGGGTGGATTCGACGACATGAACATTGTTACAGTGTCTGGCAACTTTTGCATTGATAAGAAGCCGGCTGCTCTGAACTGGATCGACGGTCGCGGCAAGGGAGTTGTCGCCGAGGCTATAATTCCTGCTGATGTCGTCAAGTCCGTTTTGAAGAGTGACGTTGATGCTTTAGTCGAGCTTAACGTTGCGAAGAATCTAATTGGATCTGCCATGGCTGGTTCCATCGGCGGTTTCAATGCGCATGCCGCTAACATTGTGGCCGCAATCTTCTTGGCCACAGGCCAGGACCCTGCACAAGTGGTTGAGAGCGCCAATTGTATTACGACAATGAAGAAGTGAGTACCAAAACCTGAAACATTTCTCGTAAATTGTTCCTAACGCATATTTCGGTAGTCTTCACGGATCCCTCCAGATCGCCGTTTCTATGCCCTCGCTCGAAGTCGGCACCCTAGGTGGTGGCACCATCCTGGAGCCTCAGAGTGCCATGCTCGACATGCTTGGTGTCAGGGGACCACACCCGACAAATCCTGGTGACAATGCCCGACGACTTGCACGAATAATCGGAGCCGCGGTATTGGCTGGCGAGTTGTCTCTCTGCAGTGCACTCCAGGCCGGTCACCTCGTCAAGGCACACATGCAGCACAACCGAAGCGCTGCCCCCTCAAGAACTAGCACGCCTGCGCCTCCTCCCCTCACGCCTGTCGCCCTAGCCATGACAAATGCTCAGGACAAGTCCAGGAGCGCGGCGGCGCAGCAGAGGTCAAAACGATGATTTTTCCGCACGTCACCAAATGGGCGGGGTGGCAGGAGGGCTTGATACGGCGCAAAAAATAGGCATCATCATCAAGGTGTTTACAGGAGTTTTGGCATTTCGCATCTGGGAACCGTGTCCCCCTTTTGTGGAGCATGCAAAAAAAGAGCTTAAGAGTACCTGCATAGATATACACATGTATAGTATCGGGTGGTGAATGACATGACACTATCAGGCAGTCATTGTAATGTTTGTTTTGCAAGGCGTTTAATTCAAAATCATACCACTTACCCTTGGATCCTTCCTTGTTTCTAAAGGGCCTTTACTCTTGCAACCTGGTCGCCGTGTATTGGTATGATCTCGACCCCGCCTGCCATAATACCCTGCTTGCATTGCTCCCAGGTATCGGGCATGACGGGCTTGGTAGCCTCCTCGACGATGTAGGTCTTGTAGCCTTGATCAGCAGCATCTTGGGCGGTGGCTCTGACGCAAAAGTCGGCGGCCAGACCGACGACGTAGACGTGAGTGATGTGGTGGTCCTTCAACTTGCTGGCCAAGCCGCTGTCACTGACACGAAAGGGGTCGTGGAACGCAGAGTACATTTCCACGCGGGGATCCTGACCCTTGTCGACGACCAGGTGGACCCGCGAGAGGTCGAGTTCGGGAACGAGCTGCGCGCCGGGGGTGTCCTGGACGCAGTGGACGGGCCAGAGGGTTGTCGTGTACGACCGGGACGGGTCCGAGGGGTGGTGTATCGCGGCGCGGGATGTGAATGGCGCGGCTGACGGGTGGTTGCTTGCAAAGGACACGTGGGCCGGGGGGTGCCAGTCGCGGGTGGCGATTTTGAGGGCGAAGGGGAGGGCGAGGAGGGAGTTTATGAGGTTGGCGATGGCGCGGCCTGACGGGACTGCGAGGGCGCCGTTCTACGAAGGGGTTAGACAGAGGCCGGGTGTTTGATATTTGGATGGCTTTGCTTGTCGGGTGTTTTGGGGTTGGGGGGACGGAGACGGACAGGCGGGCAGAAGTCTTCTTGGAAGTCGACTATGATGAGGGCTGGTTTGAATGGGTTCGCGGCCATGGTTGTTGGGTTGATGGGCGACGTGAGGCTGGAGGTTGAGAGAGGAGCGGTGAGCGGGACAGAGGGGCGGGGGGGTGGCTTCCTGTGTATCAACTTCAATGTTCCGAGGAAGCTTGCCAACCCATCAACACACGAAGTCCTCGTGTTCCATCATGTTGTTTACCACCTCCAATCAACGTCTTGCATTGCAATTCTCAGATGATGATTTGCCAAAGGCCTCGAGTTTGGACACTGTTATACACGACAATATTGGCCAAGCGGGGATAGAAGCCATCGCAAGACACACGTCAAGCCCATCAGCCATGTTGAAGACTTGCTCAGGACCACATGCAACACGGCAAACACCAAGATTCGAAATGAAAGTCAGCATACATCTAGGTTACACGAGCCGGTTACCGGCTTGATTCCCGCGTCCGATGCATCCTGGCAGCAAAGGAGCCACGTGACGGGCGACAGTGTGAGTCTGCCCGCCAAGCCTGCTGCCACCTCCTCTCCCAAGTACTTATAGTATTTCGTGAAACGTCGGCTCGTCAGGAGTTTGGACAATCTGCCTGCTTGCTGTCTGTCCGGGGCGCATTGCCCACCAGAACAACATGACCGAGTCGACGGATGAGGACGTCGCTGCAGTTCGCAGGCTCTCTGTCCTACTCAGATGCCGCCGACAAAAGCCTCCCAGAACTCTGTTACTTCATGGGCATACGTGTCCTCGAGCACACAACGTCAAATGGCGGTGTGTTGGCCCTCAAAGTCAAGCCCCATGGTGCGCTCCAGCGCTCTGAAGCAGACATGATGCAATATGCTGCCACGCACGGTATTCTGGCGCCCAAAGTCCGTGGATGCTACGACATTGTCACCATGAAGCTCAAGAGGCCGCTTGCGCACGTCTTGGTGCCGAAAAGACACCTGGAGAGTCATTGGACACGGTGTGGGATAAGCTCACCAAGTCAGAAAGGAAATCCATCAAGAATCAGCTACGTGAGCGGTTCGCCCTCATGAGACGGCGCACTCAGCCGTACATTGGACGGGTCGACAGACAGCCTACCTACAACGTCTACGATCGACTGGAGCAAAACTACTGCGGGCCGTTTGAAGATGAAGAGGCCTTTGACGCCTGGTGTTTGGATCGAGTTCAAGCGATCGAGTTTCACAGTGTGGAAGCCGCGCCGATTCCTCGACAAGGCGCGCGGCACGCCAAACAGATTTGTGCTTACGCATTGCGACTTGACGCCGCGCAACATCATGGCCGAAAATGGACGGGTAACTGGCATTGTGGATTGGGAAAGAAGCGGCTTCTTCCCGGAGTATGCAGAGTACGCCTTTGCAATGAAGCTCTGCCATGAGCATGAGAAATGGTGGATTCCAGTGCTGAAGGACTTGTTGGTACCTTGTGAGAAGACGAGGCTGGACTTGACAGAAATGGTCGAGTATTCAGGCTGGTGAGCCGGGAACAAAGAGCATGGCGAAATACAGCAGCTGCCGCTCGACTACTTTCATCGTCTCATGGTAGCTGGCATTTTTCCTCTATTTCTTTCTGGTTGTTTCGTTTGTTTTCCCGCCTTTTTCTCCCGTTTTTCCCCCTTACCCCCTTTTCTCCTCTTTTGTTTTCTTTTTTTTAATTTCTTTTTCTTTTCCTTTTTGCTGCAGGCAAGCAAGCAAGCGATGCGTTGCCGAAGCTCGATTGAAAAGTTTAGTTGTCGAAAATAGCGACACCCTCAATCTTTCAATGTTTACACAAACACAACATGGGCTCCGAGACATGTAGAGTCGGCGTGAGCGCCACTCGATGCAAGAACGGCAAGCAATATCCAGTGTCAAAGTTTATCATGACGTCGAGTCATCGTACATGACATCGCGAGTCGCCACCACGGGCGATCCGGCATTCTTGGCCCCTCTTAAATACCTGCCCTCCGGCCACCCTCCACTTCACGTGAACGGCATCGACTGCTTTCATATAGTCCCGTGAATATATATCCGAGCGCGCAGGTCCAACTCTTCGGCCCCGGGATGTCCTCTGCAGCTTCAGTTTTGCGCGGCATTGGCTAGAATGGACTTGGAGGAGGACTGGATGAGCGATGAGCCGGCGGGGGAGAGCGCGGATGTGGACTTGCTGGAGCCCGAGGAGAGTGAGCCAGAGTCTGTTTACGTGACACTTCATCGGTATGAGCCCCCCTCTTTTTCCTGCAATTGAATGAATTAGAGGTTAAGCGTCGTGCTGCAGAGTCAGACGCTTGGTTCTCGCCAGCATAGGTAGGTTGGCTCATTGTCCGGCCTCACCGTCTCATCGTCGTCACATGCGCTGCCGTCTCACATGCCACGACATTGACACTTCACAGATGATCCTTACACGCTGGACCACTTCCGCCAGCCTACTCTCAATGCCCTCATTGTCAGACCCCTCGTTGATCGACTATACGAAACGCAGAACATCGCCATTGGTAAGGCGCAGTCCCCTGTCATGTTTGAATCAAAACCAAAAGATGGGCGTGCTAAGATGCCGTCCTCGACAGTGTATTGCCTCCTTGCCAACCGCGTCTTCTTCCTCAAGTCCCAGTCTGGGCTCGCCACACAGAGCGTCAACCGAGCTCGCTCAATCCTTTGCGAGCTCGTAGCAACCCGTGTCATCCGTCGCTTCCACGAGGACAACCCCGGAAACGACGGCCTGCTGCTCCTCGCCCAGATCCTCGTCGAGGGGTTTGACCCGTTCGACGGTGCGCCGCACGAGGTTGAGCGCGAGGGCCGCGACCCGCAGTGGCCTGTTCAAAGCCGCGGCGGCTACGAGAGAAAGCTCACGGCGCTCGAGCTGGCCATTCTCTCGGAAAGCAAGGCCTTCATCAGCTCCGCCGCCTGTCAGCGCCTCGTCGAGGCCGTCCACGTGGGCAAAGTCGTCTACACGCCGCTGTCCTTCATGGACATCCTCCCGGACCACTACAAACACCGTCCGATCCAGCTGTACGACCCTCGGGAATCGCGCATCCTCAACCACCGGCGCCTCATCGTGCCCCGCATCAGGGCGCTCATCGAAATGGCTCAGTTCATGGCGCTCGTGTTCCTCTACGTCATGACCATGACGAACCAGCAAGCCGCCTTCAACCGGTGGGAGCTCGCCTTTGCCGTCTACACAGCAGGCTGGGTCCTCCAAGAGTTCGCCTCCGTCATCGAGCACGGCTGGGAACTGCACTCGCAGAGCCTCTGGTCCTTCCTCGACGTCAGCTTCGCCGCCATCTACGGCGCGTACCTCTTTGCCCGCACGTACGACCTCTTTGCAGGCCGCCTGCCCAACGGGTACGGCTTGCACATTCTCTGCGTGGCGGCCCCCATCCTCCTCACCCGCATCGCCTTCAACCTCATGCCGCACAACATTGTCTTCATCTCCCTGCACGCCATGATGAGGGACTTTACCCTCCTGACGTTCCTGGCCGTCTGGTGCTTCCTGGGCTTCCTCCTCGCCCTCCTGTGGCTCTACGACGCCGACCAGGCAGAGCGGACGCCCCGCCCTTCTTCCTCGTCGCCTCCTCCGGCGTGGCCAACCGTCGGCAAATGGCTCCTGTGGATCTGGTTCGGCCTCGACGGCACGGGCATCGCCGAGTCGACACGGTTCAACGTGGTCCTGGGGCCCGCGCTCATGATCGCCTTTGCCTTCCTCGGCAACACGCTCTTCCTGACCATCCTCGTGGCCATCCTCACAAACACCTTTTCGCACATTGTCACCAACGAGGCGGCCGAGATTCGCTTCCGGCGCACGGTCCTCACCTTCGAGGGCGTCAAGAGCGACTCCCTCTTCTCGTACCCGCCGCCCTTCAACCTGGTGGCCGTCCTCGCCGTCCTGCCGCTCAAGTTCATCATCTCGCCGCGCTTCTTCCACACCATCAACGTGGCCATCATACGGGTCCTCAACGGGCCGCTCCTCATCGCCATCAGCATCCTCGAGCGGCGCCGGCTATGGGCCAGCGAGAACAAGGGCCCCCGGCGGAGCGGCATCTTCGGCTGGCACTTCACCGGCTTCTCGCCCCACGGCGACATCCAGGCTGTGTTTACGGCGCCCCTGCCGGACGAGGTCGCCTTGAGGATCGACCTGCTGGACCCCGTCGACGACGTGCCCGTCTTGGAGGACGACGTCATGTCCACTCTGTCGGGGGACGTGTCGAGGTCGCGGCTCCGGCGGCCCAAGCTGCTGGGCGTGCGGAGGGAGTATCCGCGCGCGAGGCCGAGGAGGCGGTCCCCTCTGCGGTTCCAGGTGTAGATTGGGCCGTGGCCACAGAGCTATCCGCGAGCCGTCCTGTGGCGAGCGCGCACACGACACGTAGATGGATCAGTCTTGTTTCGGGACAGACTCGTGGCTGGTTCGTGCCCGTGCCACAATGATGCCCCGGCCCACGTGTCAATGGCGGCAGATGTTTACCGGTGACGAAGGGCGACGCGCGTCGGCCTCCAGTCTAGTACGCCGGCGGTAGGATCCCAAGTGCCAGACACTGACTGGGACACGAGCTCGAACAGGCAGCCAATTCAAGGGCACATGTATGATTTTACCGTTGGGCCAACCATGCCACTCGACGACAAACAAGAGGAGGCCCGCTGTACGACTGCGCGAATCGTGCTTCGTGAGACACGTCACACGGCATTGAACCAGGCAAGGCGTGCAAGTCGAACCACTCTGTTGTCGATTTCCATGAATCGTACTCTGTAGTGTCGCAAGAATGGCTTCCGAATAAAACGCATGTACGTATGTCAATGTCAAAACACGAGACAGACAACAGACAACATGAAAAAAAAAACCCCAGATAGGACTGCACACACAGACAGTCACACTGCAAAGGAGAAAAAGAGGATCCGACGACGCGACCCCGCCTGTCTCAATCATACTTGTATAGGAAAAGCCCGATGCGGGGGTCGAACCCGCAACCTTGAGATTTCGTGTACTCGTAAGAGTCTCACGCTCTACCGATTGAGCTAACCGGGCCCGAGCAGTCAAACTGTCGGGGCGTGTCCCGCCGTCGTTCATTGGAAGACGGTGACCTTGTCATGGTTTAATAAGGGTTCTGTCTATTTCAGAATCAACACGTTTCGGGCGCAATGGGCGCAATGGGCGCGCTGGTCTGGCTCGTGGAAGCCCCCTTTGAGCTTGGCAGCAGGCCGCCCAGCAAGGGGGCGACAGAAAACGCCGCGCGCGCAGCACATAACACATAGGCAGCACCCGTGCACCTGGGCATGTGACAGTGCAATGAGCGAGCTGTGCCGCCCAGTGTTTCCTGTCAGCTCAACTGGGGCGTGCGTGGGAAGAGACAGAGACGGCCATGCAAGGGGGAGGGTAGACATGAGAGACACGGACGGGAGGAGGCAAGACAAGACGGCCTGAAGATGGATCAGATCAGGCCCGACAGAGTCGGGCGGCTGTGATTCCTATTCGTCAGATGAGTCCATGTATGTACGTACGTGTGTGCGGGCCGCCGTGCCATGTGCCATGTGCCATTGGCATCGTCACTCCCGAGTCCTCGGTCAAGGCAGATGCATGTCCCAAGAAGCAAGTGCAATAGATGCTCTACAAGAATCGCCATGATGGACTCCCCGGAGAATCCTGCGCGTTGCAAAACATTTTCCTCATCGGGGTCCCCAATTCTTCCGTCTGCCAACAAAGCCCACACACGTATTGACGAGGGGCAGGCGTCGTGACTCGTCACCCTGTTACAGCTATCAGTTTGACGGCCGTGCAGTCTTTTCCGTTCCAGTATTGCGCTCACCATCGCCTGCCGGACGACGTGCACGCTGATGCTTATTCACCCGGCCGTTCTTTGTCTTCATCGTAGCCGCCCTGTTCATGGCCCCGTTTCTCATCAACAACACGCTCGCCACGTACAACCACGTCAAAGGACCGGGATCCTCTTACCGGTTGTACAGTTGGATGCTGTTCGTGCCATCTCCCAGCCCAGCCAGCCCTGCTTCTTGTAACTGACGGTGAAGGGATTCATAGCGGAGAGAACGTGATGGAGGAGCACGGGATGGGTCGAGGATGGAACATCCAGACGAGCGTGATGACGACGAGGTGGCCGAAGCGGCACCAGACGAGTGACATGGAGAGTCCGATGGCTCGACTGCATTCCAGCCCACGCCGCCCAAGTCATCAGCGGTGGCGAATGCTCCGTCGCCCCTCATGCTCGCCAGTTCTTCATAATCCACCTCGATATACTCCGAGTCAGTAAAGCCTGGCTCGTCGGGGACTGCAACTGGTGAAGGGCCAAGAATAAGCGTGGTGCGGCGCTCTCGGGATCTTGAGCACCGGCCTTGCTCAGGCATGCCGGCCATACACCGCTCCAAGCCATTCATGTCGTCAAGATACTCTTGCAGAGAAAATGGGACCGTAGGCGACGACCCCAAGGCGTCGGACGTCGGGGTCGTGACTGGTGTGTCTGCCCATGGATTCTGTATTTCGCCACTGTCAGGGAGAAGCCACGTCTCCTGGGGACTCATGATCAACAGCGGGGACTTTGAACAGGCGTCGCTCTGGTTCCTGCCATCGGGACTTTCAGCACCTGCTTTGGAGTTGCTGTGTCATCGTGTGTATTAGTTCTCACGTGCCACATCGAAATCCGAGCCGGACGGACCTGGCAACTCACACTCTGTCGCAATTGTTTCTGAGAGAGCGGCCGTGGCTTCCAGAACCCGCAGGCATGTTAATGAACGGACAACGGGGCAAAGATGAAGACAGATTCAACAAGCGGAAAGGGACGATAGCTGAAGCTGTTGCGTCGGCTGCGGGGATGATGAGGATGCTGGTCGACAACAGGCGAGAGGCGAGATAAAGAACACACGACTGTTCACACACGAGGTTTAGTCGTGGAGCTCAAGCTCGTGGGTTTGAATATGCAAGACAAGCAACGCTGCCAGACGTACGGGGCGGTCGTTTTGTATGTTTCCGCTGTTCCAAACCACGCCGTCCACCTCGGGGAACGAGGCCCGACGAACGCGGAGAAAGCAATCCGAAAGAAGCAGCTGTATCCATTGTCTCTTGACACCAGTCTGCCAGCCTGTCCCAAGAAGCTGGAACCGACCCCTGTACGCGGGCATGCGATCCGAGAGAGTGGTTGGCCATACAAATCAAGGAAGATCCTATCCCACCTCCCGAAGCTCCTGCAGTCAAGGTAAAAAAAAAGGCATCCTAGACAGCAGTGGACGAGCGCTGCCTTGGTGTGTGCGCCAGTCACCATACCAGGACAACCTTTCGCGGACAAGGAAATCGAACCATTGGGAGCAGTAATTACCAGAATCATGGTTCGCCATGGGTCGTACAAAGCAACCGCCTCTTTGGGTCTGTTGCAGACCAAGGATAGCTCTCGCGCCCGAAATTCTTGCTTTTGTGGCGATAGACGCCGCGGCAAAGCCATAGATGAGCTGTTGTTGTCTCTCGGCCGCAGGAAAGTGAGCGTCAGACCTTGTTCTCTCTCGTGCAATAGCGAATCAGCGCGGCCGGACTTCTTCGGAGTGACATAGTTTCGTGACGACCAGGCTGTGCCAGCATCACACAGGGGTAGGACAACCGCATGCATCAGACGGAGCTCTCGGAGATACTGGCGCCACAAAACACAATTAGCGTCCCGACCTGTCGGTAGAGGGCAGTGATAGCTCATAAACGAGCGTGTAGTCATGGTTTGTGCGTCGCACAAATCCCAAGTTTCCGGGACAAGAAGGCCATTTGCCCTTATTCTCTCGTCGAGGTGGAGAGAGATGCCTGGGCTCAGCTTTCAGTCTCCCAAGTCCATGCATGAGCCACAGAAATTTTGTGATGCTTCACCGGAAAGCAAAAAAATGCAGCTGCGAAGCTGTGCCACCTCCCTAACCTCGAGGCCATAGATGAATGAACCGATGTTGTTGACCAGGCTTAGCACGATGCACCATTGAAGGACATGTACGTCATGCGAGCTGTTCCTTCTTGTCTCATTCAACGCCAGACCACCATTTGCCAGTCGCTGCGTAGGATAATGCCCCGAATCGAGTCAAGAGGACGTTGGGAGGGTACAACAAGGTACTCTGTAGGGATATAAAAGTTAAAAGCGGGAAATCAGCAGTGAATAACGGCAAATTTTCGAAAGTAGCGGCCTAGGGGCAGGATATTCAGACCTTCTCGACGTTGCATTGAGCGCAGAGACACACAGAAACATGGCCAGGCTGGTGCAGATCGGACTTTTACAGCTTGAGTTGTACTGAGCAAAGCAAACAAGATCGAGACGGAGGATCGAATGACAATTGCAGATCATAACAGATGCGCGGCCTGCATCATAATCAATGCAGGCGCTCGGTCGAGTCATGTTGACACGTCGCCTGCGGAAGCCTTGATTAGCAGCCCATTGACGACTTGCCGTTCAGTTTTTGGGAGCAGAGATATTGGTTACATGTTGTTTATCATCTGTGCACCTGAAATGAATAAAATTTCGGCAATCTGATTTGTGAGACAAGAGTAGCGTTTGCTAGGAGCAATAGGACGTGCTGCTATTCGCATAAGTGAAGTGAAGTCTCCATTGTCGCCCATTTTTCAGCCTTTGAATGCCACACGTTTCGCGTCGGCTTTTCATGATGTATTGGCAAACTGTCACTCCCGCTGCTATTTTTGGCACACAAAGGTGCGCAGTCCGTTGGTCTAGTCGTCCTTGGGTCTAAGACTATGCTCCTGAGACCGCGCTCACCCATCTATTTTCGGGGTTCCCTGGAGCTATAACCCTGGCAGTAGTACAGACACACTCGTACGCGCAATCCCGTTTTCGAGAGACGGCACCAAGCCTCTTCAGGTCGGGATGGGGTAGTTACGAGAAGGGTTTGGTGCTCATGGGCCGAGCCGAAACAGTAGTGCGCCGTCTCTCGAGCTCCTCTGAACAACTGGAGAAACACTTTGAGCTGAGGAGTAGCGTTGAGTGAGAGGGGCCAGGTGTCTCTCGCATCATCTCAATACAGCTCGCAAAATAGAATTTGAGCGTCCAAATTCAAGACGAGCTCGACATGTAGCCAGCAGGTCAAACTCTATGGTAGGCTGCAGGAGTAGTGGAGAGGGTAGGGGGCAGCCCTGTTTCTTAACACGTTGGGCATATGCCATTTCCGTGTTGTTGACTTGGTTGAAGCTTGTGTGTGAGGGTGTCTCGATAAAGCGAGCCATCATGCCCGGCCTTCCACTCTTATTGCGAGTCCGAAGAGAGAGAGAGAGAGCTGCCTTTACTGAAACGTCAAAGTGCCATGAAACTGGGCAAACGACAGCAGTTCAAAGACAAATCAACGAAGCCAAAATTCACATCGTTAGGTTTTCGGACACCGTAGGTAGTGACATGGGCTTTGTGATAATTGATCACTTTGTCGTGTCGCCAGTCAAAGGTGGGATTTTGCATTAGATCGATGCAATCTGCTCAGGTCCATCCCGCCGAGAATTTCCCAAGTGACAGGGCCTGAAATTCAAGGTCTTGAAGAACCAAAAGCTTTCACACTGGAAGCTCAGAGAATTTGAAACCGAGGTGGCAAGCGCTTCCACGAAGGGTGGCCCTGCCCGCAGAAAGACAACGCCTGGATGCGATTTGAAATGGACCCTTCACCGGAGCCGTCGTGACCAGTCCGTGGCACGAAGCCGAACGGCCCCAGATTTCGAGTCTCCAACCGGCGGGACCTCCCAACATCCACAGCCAAGGGGTCGACACCACCCACACGAAGTGACAGCATCCAGGGCCCAGCTCACAGCGGATTGGTGCACCATCTCCAGTTGTCCGCGGACCGGCCGGCAAGGACGGAACGACGTCATCACGGGGAAGTGGTCAGGTCCATCCATGGTCTTCGGCAGCTTATGCTGGACACTACTTAAAAAACGAGCGCCCCGCGAATGACGGCCGAGTTGTTTCTGGTGTTTACAGTCATATCGGCGTGGCCGGAATAAAAATCAGGGAACAAAAAATGGCTCCCCAAGGACACGAGCAACCCGACTTCGCAGTGGGTGACTATGTCAAGTTCTTTGGCGCAGGCGCGCTCGCTGCCACATCAACTCATGCGGTACGATGCCATGATGCTTCGCGTCACCCGGTTTGCTCAATGCACAATGGTGCTTGTGATACCCTCATGACTCAGTACTGACCAAGACACGATGCAGGCCGCGACACCGATTGACGTCATCAAGACCCGAATTCAGGTCGACGATGCCATGAAAGGGCTCAATATGATCCGGGCAGCTCGCACAATTGTTGCAAAGGAAGGTTCGTCGGCGCTATTGACCGGGTTCGGTCCAACCGCCGTTGGTTACCTGATCCAGGGCGGCGCCAAATTTGCAGGATACGAATTCTTCAAGAAGCAGTACATTGCGTTGGCAGGAGGGCCAGAGGAGGCCGTCGGCAACCGCATGGGCATATACTTGGGCGCCAGTGCTACAGCCGAGTTTTTTGCAGATATCCTCCTCTGCCCCCTGGAGGCAACTCGAATCCGACTAGTATCGCAGCGAGGCTACGCGAGCGGGCTGGCGTCGGGATTCATGCGAATGGCCAGAGAGGAAGGCTTCCGAGGATTCTACTCGGGATTCGTGCCTCTGCTGTTCAAGCAGGTGCCTTTCGCCGTCGGACAATTCTCAGTCCACGAGGCCGTCAACGAGATCATCTTTCGGGCCATGGGCCCAGAGCGAAAGGCGAAGCTCACCAGCCTGGAATCAACGGGGGTGGAGCTGACGTCGGGTCTGGCTGCTGGTGCCGCTGCTGCCGTCTTCTCACACCCTGCAGACACGTTACTCTCGGCCATCAACAAGGGAGCTGGGGACAAGAATCACAGTGCCACAAGCAGGATGTTTCAACTGGCAAGAGAATTCGGGCCCAGGCGGCTGTTGTTGACGGGGTTAGGACCACGTTTGGTCATGACCTGTGCACTGGTCTCGGGCCAATTTGTCATATATGCGCGATGCAAGCAGCTGACCGGCGCACCACCGAGTATCGAAATTCACAAGGAGGAGGCTTTATAGACGCCGTCAGCCACAACGACGGGTGGCCCGGCGTTGGATTCGCCTTGTGAAGGCGGCGTGGTATGGAGTGGCGTTGTAATGCGCTGCGGCGTTCTCAACAGTTTGTCCCGATGTCAATTTATTAGACCGGACTCGAGTCTGGACATGGTTAGACGAGCGACTCCAATGTTGACGAGGGTGGAGGGTAATGAGCATTGTGGCTGTAGTAGCGAAACAAGAATTTTTAATTTTTTTTTTGGACGAGGCGCCGAGGATTGAAATCGGATCGAGAGGAAGTCACCATCAATGCCCTATTCATATGTGTTTGTCAATTGAAAGGGGCGGCGCCTGAGGTGTCAGCCATCCTCCTGAGTCCTTACTCAAGTAGGTGCCTTTGTAGTTACCTTGGTACTCCGTCGTCGGGGACTCGGGGCCTCCCAGCACCACTCATCAGCCTGGTGGCTGCGGCAAGTAGATCGCGTCCACAAGCGGGGAGAGCCAGAAGTTCGGTACAAGGCAGCCAAACCACGCCAGCAACCTTGGGAGATTTTAACCTGCGTTGGAGGACCCGTGTTGCTCATACTTAAGTTTCCAGGACGTGGACATGGAACTGAGGCAATCGCGTGCACAGCAAGCTGGCTCGAAGAACTTGGACCTGCTCACTTGCCTGCCTAAGTACCCACTTAAGGTACCTAACCTAAGTAGGTACCTACCTACTTTGGTACTTTAGAAGTAGGTACCTACCTACACTTCAGTACTTTGAGAACCTTGAGTTCTCAGGACTTATAGGTACTTGAGTAAGTACTAAGTAAGTACCTACTTAGAGGTAGCTTGCGAGTTTCTCGTCAGTCGCCGGACCACGGGCACTCGAGGCAGAACGTTAAAGTTAAATCATCGTCCAAAGAACACTCTACCGCCCTTGCCTTGCATCTTGGTACTCGCTGAGCTTGTAGCCGCAACTTAGAGACTGGACCCACTCTCCGTCTCCTGAGCGGCACATCCGCCAACTGCCTCAAACCTAGAACTGCCAGCCTTTTTTGGCCTGGAAGTCGGTTGGTCACTTTGAGAGGTACGGTACGGTACGCCTTGGGATACGACTCGCAGCCGTGAGCAGTTGCCAGTGAGCTCTCTAGGCGCTGGGATAGTGGGGCAGATGGCTTAGGAGGTGCCTACCAGTGTCTACAAGTACCACTTCATCCGTGGCCGTGGCCGTAGCCGCAGCCGCAGCCAATGTTGGTTAGGGGTTCCCCCAATCCCAATCGCCACATGCGTATTTCTGGTCTCGCGCACCTCATAACCCGACGTTTGGCATTCATTTGGCCGTTGTCACGTCGCCTCCCTGTGCCTCTTCAGCATCGACCCGCCTGATAAAGCCATCGCATTCGAGCCTTGTGGCCTGGCACACGAGCGGATTCCCTGCGATACACCCCGACGTCGTGGGTGTCTTTTGCGCTCTCCGCATCGGACGTCGGCCTTTTCCCATCTCGCCTCTCGACTGGGACACGACGCTCGGCTCGCTGACGGGATTGCCCTGGAGTCCTACGCACAACTTCCTACCATTGATGCAGGCGCATGTGCTATTCGACATAGCCGTTCGGTCATTCACCCTCAGCTGTTCAGATGCGGTGAACCGTTTGCCATTCGTTTCGCTCTTCGCCTTTCTCTGGCGGCCATCGCCTCCCCTTAGTCCTCGCCACGGTATCTTTCGAGATGAGAGTTGCGCTTTTCGCTGGCCTCGTCGGCCTCACCTCCCTTTCCAATGCTGGCCATGTACCAAGGGACTACAACAATAACGACTATTACGTCCTCCAGATCCACTCCACTGGCTCTCCGGAGGAAGTCGCTTCTCGTCTAGGTTTTAAATATGCAGGCACCGTCGGTGATCTGCCTAACCATTACGTTTTCAGCTCTCCAAAATCTAAAGGCGACGTCGTACGAACAGAAATACTAGAAAATAAGAAGAGAAAGAGGCGCGCACCCGACGAGTTCGACGTTCTCGACAAAGTCCTGTTCTCGGCTAAGCAGGAGCTTCGTCGACATTTGCATAAACGTGTCATCCCGCCGCCTCCTCCTGGGATGCCGCGTGGCGATGCAGAGCCCATCCCCTCGGCCGTCAAGAAGCAGCAAACACTCATGAATAGTCTTGGCATTAGAGACCCAATTTTTACTAAGCAGTGGCATCTGTTCAATTCCGTCGAGGTTGGCCATGATGTCAACGTCACAGGTGCCTGGATGGAGGGCGTCACGGGAAAGAACGCTACCGTTGCCATCGTCGATGACGGCTTGGATATGACGAGCGACGATCTCAAGGCCAATTACTTCGCCGAGGGCTCTTACGATTTCAACGACCATGACGAAGTGCCCGCCCCTGTGCTTGCCGATGATCATCATGGCACTCGGTGTGCCGGAGAAGTCGCAGCTGTGCGCAACAACGTGTGCGGTATCGGTGTTGCGTACGAGGCCAAGGTTGCAGGCATTCGCATTCTCAGCGCCGTCATCTCCGACGAAGACGAAGCCAAGGCTCTCATGTACAAGAACGACAAGAACCAGATCTATTCATGCTCTTGGGGCCCTTCTGATGATGGCCGCACCATGGAGGCCCCTAGTGTTCTAATCAGACGGGCAATGCTCACGTCTATTCAAAAGGGCCGAAATGGGCTCGGCTCCATCTTCGTCTTTGCCAGCGGCAACGGGGCGAGAAGTGGAGATAACTGCAACTTCGACGGTTATACCAACTCAATCTTCAGCATCACAGTCGGCGCTGTCAGCAGGGATAATCAACAGACGTACTACTCGGAACCTTGCTCTGCTCAACTCGTGGTCACTTACAGCAGCGGTGGCAACACTGCCGACGGTTTCATCGTAAGTCCAACCTCACTCACGGAGAACGCATTGGCTAAAAAAACCTAGCACACAACCGATGTCGGACAAGACAAATGTACAGATCGTCATGGGGGAACCTCGGCGGCAGCTCCACTTGCTGCTGGCATTTTTGCCCTAGTTCTGGAAGTCCGCCCGGACCTGACCTGGAGAGACTTGCAATACCTCGTCATGAACTCTGCCAAGCCCTTTTCGGCACCGGGTGTCGTCTGGAACCAGACAAGCATTGGAAAGCAATTTAGCCACGTATTTGGCTATGGCAATGTGGACACCTACGACCTTGTACGAAGAGCGAGGACTTGGGAAACGGTCAAGCCCCAAGCATGGTTCTTCTCTCCTCGGCTTGAGGTCAACCAGGCAATTCCCCAAGGACCAAGCGGCGTGGGTGCAAATTTTACTGTCACCAAGGACATGCTAAAGGAGGCAAACCTGGAACGACTGGAGCACGTGACGATATTCATGAACGCCAACCACACTCGACGTGGCGACCTCAGCGTCGACTTGATCAGCCCGAACAACATGGTCAGCCATCTCGCGACAACTCGCAGCGGAGACGAACACCAGGTCGGCTATGTCAACTGGACCTTCATGAGCGTAGCCCACTGGTAAGGAGTATTCCCGCGTCTGATGCTTCTGCCGACGGTGAATGACTAACGCATACCTAGGGGTGAATCTGGTGTGGGAACATGGACCTTGGTGGCCAGAGACACGGTGCAAAACAACCACGTGGGTATATTTACTGACTGGCGGTTAAAGCTATGGGGCGAGTCTATCGATGCCAGCAAGGCCACCCAGCTGGGTATGCCGACGGAAGACGAATATGTCACTCAGCCTGCTACGGAAATTCCTACTTCAACAGCCGGCAGTACAGCCACTTCTTCTGCTACTGCTACTGCTACTGCTACTGCTACTGCTGCTCCTACTAGTACCTCTCCCCCAGCTTGGTTCCCAGGCTTCGGGTCGAAAACAGCCATGCTGTGGGTGGTTGGTGCTGCTGTTATCATCGCGCTCTTCTGCGTCGGCTTGTGCATCTACCTCTTCGTCGCTCGCAAGCGTCGAAACACGCCCCGCGACGACTACGAGTTTGAGCTTCTTGACGAAGAGGAGGCCGACGGCTTGAACGGCAACGAGAAGGGCGGCGAAGGCCGCCGCACCCGCGGTGGCGAGCTGTACGATGCCTTTGCCGCAGCCAGCGAGGACGAGGATGAGTTTGAGGAGTACAGAGATCCGTCAGCGGAGCGATTGGCTGGCACTGGGGGCCAAGGGGATCAGTATGTCGTCGGCGAAGAGAGCGATGACGAAGGTGGTCCCGAAGCAGCCGAGGCAAGGCCTCTCGGCGGGGGCCGCCCATCATGACGGGCTTGGCGTCAAGGTACAGCGGGAGCAAAGGCTCGTTTGGATCATGTGTACATTGGGAGGTGAAAGCGGCCGCCGGTGTGGTCGGTTGACTGGTTACTTACTTACTCTGCATCCCCCTCCTCCCCCCCTTTTTTTTTTGGAATACGCCGTCTGGTCAAGTCCGTTCCGCATCTGCATAGGGTCAAAAGGAGTTTTTAATGTATTATTCAAAAGATCATGTCTAGCCCAGCATCACGAATTAGATTATTTGGTCTTTGAGCACGCCAGAAATGATGAGACTCGGGTTCTTGGACCGACGGTGCTTGAAGAAGCTATTGGTTGCATGACTGGTCTATGTGAGCATGTCCTAGACAAAGAAAAGGCCGTGAATGTGAACTAGTCTGCGGGACGGCTTGGGAAGGCTTAACATGAAAAAAAAAAGACTACTGTATTCGCCAACGCCGAGCCGAAAGAAACGGAACGAGGATAACAAAGAAAAAACGGAGTATGGGGACCGCGCCGTTCCGTTCCGTGGTCACGCAACCGCCATGCCCTCCTTGTCCATTTCCCGGATGTACTTGTCCCAAATGTCAATCACGTCCCCGTAAAAGGCGACATGGGCGTCTGCCAAGCCGCCGAGCTGGTTCTTGAACTCGACCCTCTTGATCCTCTCAAAGTCGGCGACCTCGCGGACGACTTCGTCGTCAAACATGTCGCTCGTGGCGCGGGCGCGCTCCACCTCGGTGGTGAGCTCTTCGACGCGCAGTTCGAGTTTGCGCTGGCGCTCACGACGAGCCTGCTCGTGGTCGACGCCGCGGACGTCTTCGATCTTGGCGCGGATAAAGGAGCCTGCGCCGGACGAGGCGTATCCCGACTGGAGCGAGTCCCGCTCCGAGGTTGACTTGTTGAGGTACTCGGTTAGCTGTTCAAAGTCGAGCTGCTTCTGCTCCCGCGCGCGGAGGAGGTTCTTGAGCGAGAGGGAGTAGGCCTGCATGTCGCGCAGGGAGCCGAGGTAGTCCTGGTCTGTCACGTCGCGGAGGGTGTGGATGTGGGCGGCCGTGTCTTGGATGGAGGCGGCGAAGGCGTGGGACTCGGGCTCGACGCCCGGCTCGAGGGTGATGAGCTTCTGGAACTGCTCGGCGAGGTCTTTGAGGTCGCCCTCGAGGTCGCCCTCGCGGCGGACGACGCGGGCGACGATCTTTTCGATGCTGCCCAGGTCCTCGTCGAGCTTGTCGCTCTTGTCCTTGACCTCGATGAAGCGTCGGTCGGGCTTGTGCAGCTTGGTAAAGGCGTTGATGAAGGTGTCGGCGAAGTTGTCGAAGACGCCGCTCGAGTTGCTGGGGTCGGTGGACATGCTGGTCCGGGTGCTGCGGCTGCGCATGGTCGCGTTCCAGTCCGGGCTCTCGAGGAAGCTGTGCAGGATGGGCGCCCGGCGGAGGACGGGGTGCAGGGATAGACGGGCCAGGAAGCGCTGGAACGAGTGCGCTCGCCGGAACGTGAAGTCTGGGCCGAAGCGGTCGCCTCGCACGTATTCCATGCGCTGCTTGTCTGGGAGCGGCGGGACGGCCGTAGCGGGATAGTCCCGCATGAGCTGTTTGTATAGGAAGACAAAGTCTGTGAAGCGCCGGCGGACGGTGGTTTTCTCCTTCTGGAACGACTGGAAGGTGGACTGGTGTGGACGCGGCCGTGTTAGCTAACTGTGTGTATGACTGGTGATGGAGGTTGTACTTTCCCGGGCAACGGCCAAATCTTGCTCGGCGCCCAGGAGGGGAAGGCTTCACATATTTGGGGACAGCTCTGTATACGTACGTGAGTGGTAATCAGGTATGAAATGAAGGCATCCTTGCTGCCGTCATTCTCCTTGAGCGGACTACCAACCGTACACTCGAGTTTCTCGCTGCCTAGCCCGTGAGGATCAAGCTCGCGGCCGCTGTGGCCGGCTCCTGAGGCCTCGCCGGGATGATGCCCGGGCTGTCCTGGGGCCGGACTCATGGCTGGCTCATCCGAGTGTTCGGTCCACGAGATGCTGGAGAAGTTGTCTTGGTCGTGATCTTGGTCAACGACTGCCATGGCGTCGCTGGATGTGCGAGGTCGATTCGGTGGGCGGCACAGACAAGCTGCTTTCGCCCCGAGATACGCGTGTTCCTGGGAGGGGGGGGGGGGAATCAAACTCTCCCAGTTTGCAGGGCTAGGAGAGGAAAGGTCTCTGGCAGCAACCGCGTGAGAAGCTGCCCTTGATGGATCGAAGATCAGAATCGCGAACTGTTGGGAGCTCGGATCCAGACTGTGGCGTAGAATGACGAGGTGGGGCTCTGGAGGCACAGGAGGCACCATGAAGCACCTCCCCTCCGCACCAACGGCAGGCGCATGCGGGTTGCATGCAGGGTGCCGTGATGACACACCGGTTGACGCCTCCACAGCTGGCAAAGGCAGCCAAGCCAGTTGACAGCATCTAAACCCAGCATGGCATGCCACCCATTTCACGGTACAAGGCTGGTCGGTGCAGAATTCAATGCAGTCTATTTCATATCCTGTCGGTGGCCAATAAAAAAAGGAAAGAAAAAAAAACCAGAAAATCTATATGATGTATATGTATGTGCCGCTTTCACCGTGATCCCACCAGGAACTGCGTCGTGTATACCGTCCGCCAACTTTTCTCTTTATATATATATCGATACGACCAGCCCCTGTCCAAGAATGACAAGAAAAGCAATGCCTATCCACCACGTTGCAAGTCATACATATGAGAATGAAACGATATTGTTGAATGTTGAAGTGGTTTGTGCTTTGCCTCAGATGTGATGGCACGAGATGGACTCTGTGGCCAAGTTGCGTATCGAGTTTCTTTTCCGATCCCAGCTGGTCGATTCACCAAGGTCCGCGCCTTTCGTGCCCGGTTCATCTTGTTTACTTTTGCTCAGGTCGGGACGGTGTCTTGGCCTGTTGCTCAGATGCCTGACTCTGTTCACGCTCAGCATCCACCATTTCGCCGGCAGCCTTCTTGTCAACACCCTCAGCTTCGGCATGAATCATTTTCTCCTCCCTTTCGTCAATATCATCCACGTCACGAGGAGTGGCCATGCCAGTGCTCTGACTCTCTTCGTTCTGTTCATTCTCCTCCTCGATAAGCTCCTGCTGCTCCTTGAGAACCTCGAGACGCTGTTTGTTGGTGGCGGCGCCTTCGGCGTTGTGAACCTCGAGCTCAATCTCGTGGTACAACTCCTCGGTGATGGAAGAGAGTACCCCTATGAGAGCGTCAATTTGGCTTGAGCCCTCGCCAGAGCCCTGACCGTACATGTAGGCGTTGCTGAGGACGAGCAGTGTTGACGGAACACCCTCCTTCAGACGCAGATCCAACCATGACTGCAAGTCGGTTCGCATCCGAGCAGGCGAGACGCTGTGAGTCCTGATACCACGGGCAGCGCAGGCCATCTGCAGTTCCGAGACCGTCAGACTGTCAACGCCTTCGAAGCTAATGGCTTTGTCGTCTCGCTTGATTTGTCTCATGCGGTGACGAATCTGATATCGCAGCATCATGTCGGTACCAAACGTGTTGAGGTTCATGTATCGGCACATGGAAACCAGCTGCGGGCGTGACAGGTTGTCAAGGGTCATGTCGTCTCGGAAGACCTTGCAGACCTTGATGACATCCTGCTGAGTGGGCGCCTCGCCGGTGGAGCGAACCTTGCGGAAAAAGTTTCCAAACTCCTCCTTCTGGGCCGTTGCTGGACTCAGCGGAAGACCAGTCTCCTTGAGGGTCTGTCGCAAGAAGCTGCTCACTTCTTTACGGGTGGATCGCAAGACGGTGGCCTTGGCTTCCTTGGACTTTTGGCCCTCGAATGTGCTGGGGAGCATGTTGGGGAACAGCTTCAAGGCCAGAGGCAGGAGTGCTTCACCCAGCGGTACGATGATGAAGACACTGAATGGGACCAGACGGCCTAAATCCTGGACTGTCCGTCGCAGCTGCTTGTGCTCCCTCCGAGTGAGGTCGTAACCAGCAGCCATCTTTAGCGCTAGTCTCCAGCTGATTTTGACCTCGGTGGCGAGCAGCTTGCTCCCATCCCAATAGTGTTGGGCCTCCTTCTTGACCTTTTGCCACAAAGTGAGCTTCTTTTCTTCCTTCTCTGCCTTGATCACCTCCTTCTGATGTGTTGATTCATCTCTGCCGGCGGCCAAGTCGGTCATGGCGGCCTCGGCTGGTGTTTTGTCGGATTGACCAGCTAGTGCCGTTGAGCTCTTGGCATCGGCACCCTTGGCCTCGGCTGCGGAATTCTCTTTCGGCAACGGCTTCTTAGCCTTGTCGACGTTGAAGCCCGGCGGGGGGCCAGTATGTTGCGAATCGGGTCGGTGGTGCTCGGTGCTGACCTGTCGCATAGGGATCAGGAGTGCCAACGCCGAGACTTGTGGCTGACGACCGACGTGTCTAGCCATCAAGCTGGGCGTGACGACGCAAGACAAGGCCCGGGCTAGACAAAGTCAGTGTGAGGAGATGTGCGACGATTTGAGCAATGCTGACCATTTCCCAGCAGGGGGCTCCTCGAGGCTGCCCGGCGGGCAATTGTGGTCGATGCGCTCATGGTGGAGCAGAATAGTAAGTGGTAGAAGACGTCCGGGAGGATCGGAGAAGAAGAGTGACTGGATTCCGCTGTATCTACAACGACGTGCGCCCGCGCTGTGACTGATTTGCGTTGCTGTCCGATGAAAACCAGGATTTGAAGATGATGGGAGCAAGCTGCCAGAAGTGCAGATGCGAATAACAAGTCGCAGCCGTCCACATGCTCGGTTGGCTGGTTGGCCACCAATCGCGGGAGTATCGATGGCCCAAGCGGCCATTGGTTGAGGCACGTGACGCCAGTTCCTCAACGATTGCGCCTTCGCCTGCTGTGGCTACCCGCTCAGCCGGGAACCACGACGGGAAGGTTTGTTTCTAATTTTCTATTCAAGGCTAGCCTGATGTGAGCTGATGTCTTGTCTATCAGGCGACAGTACTACTTGCTGTGGCTCCCTATGGACACTGCCTTCCTTGTCTTATTTTTAGACTTTTTTTCTTCCTGGGATGTGGCGTGATCTCCATGGGGAAAATTACATTTCAGATTTACGAATTACTCCGTATAACTTCCATATTTATCCATGGCAATGTAGAAGCTGCATCTAAAACTCACATTAAACTCGCTTCCAGACTTGTGCCTAGTCCTCGTCGAAACAGGTCTTGCTCCGCCGGCATGTCAAAGTCAGCAACTCGGCGCCTCAACCACCTCATGGGCTTGAAGAATTTGCCCTGGCATACAAATACCGGGCCTCTTGAGACAAAATAGATTCCCTCAACGTCCGGCATACCGTCACCAACTCCTCCTCCGTCACCGTGTAGGGCGGCGCCAACAACACATGATCGCCCTTCAACCCATCCACGGTCCCAGAACCCGGATACACAGCAACGCCCTTTTCAAGACAGATCTGCGTCACCTTGGCGCCGAAGCCGATCAAGGGATCAAAACACTCCTTTGTGACGGCATCCTTGACGAACTCGACGGCCCAGAACAAGCCGCGGCCCCGGATGTCGCCCACAGACCTGCACTCGGCTAGCTCCCGCCGAAGCAATCTCTCCAGAACAACACCCATATCCCGGCACCTCTCGACAAGGCCGCCTCTCTTCAGGATCTTTTGCACGGCCAAGGCGGCAGCACAGGACACCGGGTGAGCTTGGTATGTGTGGCCATGGATGACGGCCTGGCTTCCCTGTCGAAGGGTGTCGATGATCCTGCCGTGCACATACAAAGCCGCAATGGCAGCATAGCCACCACCCAGACCCTTGGCGACGGTGACGATATCCGGCACGACGTGCTCCTGCTCAAACGCAAAGAATGTGCCCGTCCTCCCTGTACCACACATGACTTCGTCCAAGATCAGGAGGATGCCGTACTTGTCGCAGATGCTTCGCACACCCGCGAGATATCCGGCCGGCGGAACGACACAGCCGGCGGTGGCGCCAATAATCGGCTCACAAATAAAAGCAACCACCGTCTCGGGGCCGACCCTCAGAAACTCGCCCTCCAGCTCCCGCAGAAGACGCGCCGTAAACTGCCCGTCCGTCTCGCCGTCCAGCTTGTACCGGTACGCGTACGGCGGCGTGACGTGCGACACGTGCGGATACTCGAATCCCTCGTAGGGCCTCTTCCTCGCCAGATTATGCGACACCGACATGGAGGCCATAGTGTTCCCGTGGTAGCTCTGCTTCCGGGAGACAAGGTGCACCCGGCGCGCTTCATTGCGCTCAAAGTGGTATTGGCGCGCCAGCTTCAACGCCGCCTCCGTGACTTCGCTGCCGCTGCCGAGGAAGAGCGCCTTCTCGAGCCCATGAGGCTTCCCGTCGAGAACCAAGTCGGCCAGCTCTTCGGCTACGGGCGTGCTGTACGACTGCGTATGGACGTAGCTGACTTTCTGGGCCTGCGCGACGACGGCATCCAGGACCTCTTGGTTGCCGTGGCCGATGATTGCCACGGCGGCACCACCGCAGGCGTCAATCACAGTCCGGCCATTGGCGAGGTGCAAGGTGCTCCCGAGAGCGGATGCCACCATGTGCGGAGGATTGGCCAGGGACCTGTGCAAAAGACGCCCCTTGTGCGTCGCCGCCTTGACGGTTTCGCGGGCGATTGGTGGTGGTGGTGGTGGTGGTGCGGTGCAACGAGGAGGAGCCATCGTCCATGCAACACAACATGGAACATGCAGCACGGCCAAAATAAGAATGCTTTGCAGGGTTTCTGCGTATTTGAGTTTATGCAAGATGGTGCCCAGATAACTGGTCGAAGTGCATGAGCTGCTGCCGTGCGACTGCAACATGACCCGTGGCTTATTAGTGATTCACGGCCGAAGCCGAAACGCACGCCGTCAAAGCCGAAACCCGACGTCATCGGAGGGCGTGGGCGTCAAAGGCCGGCATGGATGCCAAACAGTGACCGACAGTCGGTCATTGCGAGGAGTCCCGGCATCGGCTTCACGGCCAGAATCTGGACCCGTTCCAAGAGGCACCAAGTGATCCTTCCATGACAAGGTCGACACGTAGCCCGAGACACCGTCTTCCAAAGCAACGATGCCCCCACCACCACGAACCACTTCACGATAACACAAAGTATCCACACGACGCAACAACAGCAGGACGGGGCAAGGAAAAATTAAACAAAAAAATTGGACCAAATATGGAGTCGAGTTCGCTGCAACAGCATCGGATTAGGAGCACAAACCCGATGGAAGAAAAAAATCTTACAAAATCAGCCGACTTTTGAGCTTTCTTTCCCTTCTGAAAGAAATGGACGTCTTTGTCAACCTACTCCCTGTACAAGATGCACAACACAGCCCCTGGCGCGTCCGAGGTCAACATGGCACCAGCATCCGAGAAGCCGCCTACTAGACCCGGCTCGTCGGCATCGGATCCAGATGCCGGTGACGAACCAGGTCCGGGACGGCACACCGCGGCCGCGGATGGCGCTCACCTCGACACTTGGCGGGGATGGTTGGTGGTGGCCGCCGCGTCCACGTCTCTCTTCATGTACATGGGTGTCATATACAGCTGGGGCGTGCTTCAGGCGAGGATGGCCGACGCCAGGGGCTACTCGCTGACGACCCTCACATTTGTCGGCTCGTTGGCCACGTCCTTCATGGTGTCGCTGTGTATATTGGTGGGCAAGCTGGTCAGAAAGTTTGGCTACACGAGGCCGGCCTTGGTCGGCGCCGTGTTACTGGGACTGGGCGAGTTTCTGTCGAGTTGGGCCGTAGGCCACCTGTGGGCCCTGTTTCTCACGCATGGGATATTGTTTGGTATCGGAGGGGGTTTGACGATTTTGGTATGCCCGCCTCGATATGACGGGACGGGATGACGTCCTTGCTAACGGGGCGCAGCCTTGCTCGACAGCGCCGCTGCAGTGGTTCCGCAAGTATCGCGGGCTTGCGACGGGGATTGTCTTTGGCGGCGGGAGTCTCGGCGCCGCAGTCATGGGCGTCGCTTCCAGCGAGCTCGTCAACAAGGTCGGCATCGAGTGGACGTTTCGCATCTTGGGCTTCATGCTGTGGGCGCTCTGTCTCCCGGCCGCCTACTGCATCAAGCAGCCCTTGCTGTCCAAGTCGTGCGTTCCCCAACTTCAGTGGTAAGCTGCACCGTTGCGCTCAAGCACGACCCTCGTTCGTCCGTTGCCTTGCCTGACAGAGCGCCAGGTATCGATGGCGGGAGCCCAAGTTCATCCTTCTACTCGTCGGTGGTGCCATTGCGTGCTTCCCTCTCTTTGTCCCGCCGTACTTTATCCCCATCTTCGCCCGGTCCGTCGGCAACAGCGGCAGCAGCAGCAGCAGCAGCTCTGGCTCGACCGCCGTCGTTGCCCTCACGATATGGAACCTAGCGTCGACGCTGGGTCGTGTGTTTGCCGGCTATTCTGCCGATTCGTTCCTCGGTCCGCTCAACAGTCTAACCATTTCGCTCCTCTTGTGCGGCGCGAGCGCGTTGGCAATGTGGCCGTTCGTGACGAACATGGGCTTGCTCGTCTCCTTCACCATCATCAACGGCATCGGCTGCGGCTCCTTTTTCAGTCTGTTCCCTCTCGCCGTGGAGACTACCTTTGGCTCCTTGAACACCATGGGCATTTTGCCCATTCTGTGGCAGGCCTGGATTTTCGGCTACTTCCTGGTATGCCAAAGCCTGCCTACCTGACGAGCGAAAGCCCGCTTGTTTTCTTCTTCCGTGAGAATGCTGACACCGGTACCAGGGCACCCCGATTGCTGCGAGACTGTACTCCGCGGCGGGAACTGGAACCGATGTCAGTCTCTACCGACCGGCTGCTTACTATGCGGGGACAGCGTCCTTTGTCGGCATGCTCTTTATGCTTGCTGTTCGCCTGATGAACTCGAGAAAGGTCTTTGCAAAGGCGTGATTGGAAGGAGAAACGGCGAATGGTTGACGCGACAGGTATGCATTTGTTGGCGGTGACGGGAGGGGAGCCATATGAAGAGGTGCATTATCTGTTGACTGTTTTTCTAGACCGGGAAATAAAAATAGGACATGTATAGAAAACCAGATATTACAGCCCTTTTTAAAAAAAAAATCAAAAAAATCAAAGGTCGTCACTCATTCATTGGAAGCTTCAACGAAAAAAAAAACCCCGGATGTAATTACGCAGCTCATTAAAGATCCACCTGATCAATCGCCGGCCACCATTGAGACCAGGCCCCCTGCTCGTCGAGGTTATTGCTGACTTCCGCGAAAAGCTGGTTCAACAAGGTATTAGTGTCGAGCTCGTGCTCGTGCTCGTGCTCGTGCTCGTGCTCGTGCCCTTGAACCGGCCAAGTCGCCTGCGCCGAGGGCCGCTCCGCGCCCCGAATCTCCCGAGTATGCGCGTCGGATCTATCCACGACACGGAACTCGTGGACAGACTGGTGTAGAGTATCAAAGTCTGCTCGTGTGCGCCCCTGGTATCGTGTCCGGTCCTCGGTTGCTCGCTCGTAGAGCACGGATGCATGGTGTATCGTTTTGATCTTGCGCGTGCCGCCCTCTCAATGTTAGCGCAACGGTGGCCACGGTCGTGTCATGCTTGCGGGCGGCTTACCCATCCGTCGGCGATTTTCCAGACAAGTCGAAACTTTTCCAGGTAGTCGAGACACATTTTGAGACAGTCGCTTGCTCGCGGGCTGCGGCCCAGGTTCATTCGGGGGTATTTCGCCACGTAGAGGTTGAGGTAGCCGGCTGAGAATGCGCAGAACCCGGCAAAGGGCGTCATGAGATGCACGCCACACTCGGAGGCCTCGTGTAGAATGGCGGCGATGTGCTCTGCCGCGCCGAAGAGGAGTCGGGAGCTGTCGTCCCACCAGCCCTCGGGGGCGGGCGCCCCCAGCATGGGCTGGTCGACTGGACCCCGTGGCTCCGACTCCGGGGTCGGCAGGAAGGGGAAGTACTCGCGGTGAAGCATGAGGGTGCTGACAAGGCGTAAGCAGGGGCGGCGGCGGCAAGTTGGGAGCCCCGTCGACCGCTACCGCTGTGGGAAGGGGATTCTTACCTCACGTAGTACAGGAGATTGAGGTAGACGAACGTCTCGCCGAAGCCGAGCGTCATGTGGACGGCCACCGAGTTGCTGGGGTAATGGAGCTTCCGATGCTGGCCTGCCCTCCAGGCCTCGAGCTGGCTTCGGGATTGTGACCAGGGCGACGCCGGGACCCAGGGGCAGTTCTGGGGTGCGCACATGCCCGGTGCCCGGCGTCCGTCGTTGAAGATGAAGGTCATTACCTGGGCCCAGATGTCGAAACCGCCCACTAGTATCTCGAAGCTCTGCGTCACGTCGAGCACGCCGGTCGACTGGCCCGCCAGCGAGTGATGGCCACCCACAGATTGCGGAGGTGCGTCTGGCCCAAAGGCAAACTCGACGGCGCTCAACGGCCGAGCAATCTTCATCTTCTGCATTTCCGACATGGGAAGCATGGGAGGTGTATAGGTGCCCGAGTTGACCATGCAGTCCATGATGAAGCACGCCCAATAGGTCCTGGTTTCCACGGCCAGCGAAACAGCGTCGTGCCGTCGCTCGGACGCTATGTCGAGCGGGTAGGGTGCGACTCGCAGGCTGTGCAATGCTTGCATGATTCGAATCGCAATTCCTGCACGGGGGGTCAACGCATGGAACCTGCCAGAGAAACAGAACGGAGAGGACAAGGGACTCACCACAATACACCCATGCCTTGTGAAAGTCTCTGGTGCCCCATTCATGAAGAGTGATGATCAACAAGGCCTGGACAACCTGGACTTTGGGCGGCCTCAACATGAGGTCGGACAAGACCTCCTTGGTATACAGGGCATAGTGCTCCCGCGACAATAACTCGCCCGCCCACGAGGCGCCTTGCACCTCCAACTGCGCCTTGGCCACGGCCAAGACTGCGCCGAGCAAGACGTTGCTTTCAGGGCCGCGCTGCCCGCGGAGCTCTGCGACGAACGTGGGAAGATGCAAGATTGCAAGCTCGGGAAAGGTGCTGATGAAGAGATTGACGGCCTGGAGGATGACGCTGTTGGGAAGATTGTCCATGTGAGAGCCTACAAACTGCTTCGTGTAGTCGGACGGCGGCAACTGCTGCTGCTTGGCCTGGCCGCGGCGCCGCGCTGGAGATTCGCTTTGTGCGCCTTGGCGAGGTGCCAACGTAGCATCATCTGTTGTTTTTCGACAAGCCTCTGCCGCCGTTGCCGGGTCCCCTACATCTCTAGGCCTTGCCTTGCTCTTGCGAGGCGTCCTCGACACAGGCCGGGTGAGGACACATTCTCTGTTCCCGCGACTACGACACCTCTGGCACGGCGCGGTCCCCTCGTGTATGCACTTTAGTTTGGATCGCCTGCATCTCACCCGGTTAGATCGATTGGGCCAGCACGGTATCCCGGTAGATGAGATAGACTTGCCTGCATGCATCGCACGAGAGGCTGGACCGCATCGTCGGCGAGACACGGGTCGGGTCTTGGATGCGGCGGAACCTCTGCGTTCGGGAATGGGAAACTGGGAAAAAGTTCAAACCCGATCCCGTGGATCCAGTAATTACGACTGGATAAAGGGTTGATAGTGGGGCGATAAATTAACGTTAGCCGATACAGAGGTATGGTGGAGCGATCTGCGCACGGCCCTCATCCCGGCATATCGGATCAATTGATAAGGAGTATAAATTGATAAGATGACAACCCCAACCCGGCTGCATCGGCTCTCATCTTGCTGGCCTCCGGACTCTTGCCCTGCCGGTTGGAACCGTCGAATTCGCCTTCAGAGACAGACCGGCACCCGAAGCCCATGTACGACACGTGGTTTGGTTCCCGTCGTCCGAAGCTTGTGAAGAATCCCGTGTAGTGGTGGTGCTCGCTTGAGGGCAAGCGGAGACTACAAAGATGTCACACCAAAAGTTGGGCGTGGCCTACGCCACACTTTTGTGTGCGGTAGACCACCTTATATGCTATGCGACAAAAGACCCAGCCGGATTCCACCAGGTCCACCGTTAGTTAGTTCTTGGTCGAAACACAGAGGTGGTATCCACGATAAGCTCAATGTCGAAATGGCATCCCTTGTCCCGCGCCTCCTCCGAAGACTTGCCGCATTCTGGACGCAGATGCGAAAACAGCCTAATTCGTGGCCCTTGATAGGCAGCTACTTTTCTTAAAACTAGGCACCAGCCGGCGTTATTCTGTTTACACAAGGTTGCAGCTAATGCTGCCACGAAAGCGAACTCCATGCCGCAGCCTTCCGCCCTAAGTCTTGTAAATATAGCCCTTGTGTTACCAACATCCGTCTGACATTCACATATGTAGTTCCATGGAGAGAAATTACCACAGGTGCGACCGACCAAGCCCGAGGACTTTTCAGAGCTTCTGGCACATGACAGATTGGTGCCCCGTCCTCGCAATGGACCCGCGTGCGGCCCCATGCCCCTCCGCTGGAGCCGGGCTCGGCACACGGCCCGACGTGGCCGGGGACTATTCTTGAATAGGAAGCGCCGGACCAACGTTCCTGCCTTTCCTGGGGCTTAACGTGTCGACGAGTTGGCATTGTCGGGTCTGCTTGACAAAATAACAAGGCGGAGCTAGAGGAGCACTCCTATTCCATTATCTGCCCAATTTGACGCTGCTCAAGGCGGACAACTTAAGAAGCAGCCGGTGGTTCAAGACCATTCCGCAGACTCGTTGGCAACAATGCCTTTACAAGGAATTGAAAAATAAGGTGTCATGACCCGAGATTGCTTCTCACTGGCGGCACCGCGGCGCGGAACTAGACCGTGCGGATTCCCTTAAATGCTTTCGAGGCAGTCTTTCGCATGTCGCGGCCTAAAGCTATTATCACTGAGACAAGACAAGTTCAGAATGAAATCACAGCTATGTCACTTTTGAGCAACGCCTCGTCAGATATTAAGTCTTCAGTGGTACCTAAAATGTACATCTAGAGTCCTGACAAACGTGACGAGGACTAGGGATAGAGCCTTAATAAGTTTGTTCCCGGAGAGATGCTCAGTCAATATCTTAGCTGTCTGGGGGAGCATCAGAAGCTCGACGCCATCCACCAACTTGAGACTGTCCTGAAGCTCATACGAGTACTCTTATTCCTTGCCTCAGCTGCCCTTTTTGGTTGTCTCCCCCTTTGAAGACGACCAGGACATCAGGTCTATACGACAACAGCTCCGTTGGTTGAGTCCTTTCTGTCAAGGAACCAAGGATGTTTTAGACAATGTAGTATTATTCGCGGCTTGAGTTCTTCCGCTCTAAGCCCTGATATCGCTCACTATTGTGATCCAGCCCTTGTCACGCTATCGCAGTTTCGAACATCCTTTTGCCTGGCTCCTTTGTCACGGGCAACTTTGTTTCTTCTTCTGCCAAGATTATCAACGTTTCGATGACAGGCTCTGTCGTGCTCCCTGCCCGCCATGCTTGAAATAACTGCGCTCGGGAAGCAGCGGGTCATTCGCTCCCGGCAATCCTCGCCGGAACGGCCGGGCAGAACTCCCTTCGCGGAACACCGGTTTCCTAAAAGGGTAATAGTAGCGGCACGGCTGGTGCTCATAAGGATGTAGGACATAGTGGCGAAAGATAATGTTCAATTACGCCAAAACTTGCATGATATATTTGTGGACTACGCTGACTCAACACTGCTTTAGGCTCAATTTAACATGTGACGACAGCACTCGGCCACAAAAGAGCCAGATACGGAAGCTAGTAACCCGGGCTAAACAGGAAGCCCAGCCCACCAGCATGCAAGTTAAACTTGAAAGAATGCGCGTCACTAGATATTCGGGTATCGACAGACGTGGAAAGTGGCCTCTGGCTACGCTATTCTTTACGTGGCACGTTGCAATTATGAAAACAGCTCGAGATTCACGTACGTCTACTAATGGCAACTTGCACTGCAGACGGCATCCCTCACATGAATAGGCAGAACAGTTACCAAATCAGTCCATCCGCATTGGCAGTTAGCAGTGATGCCTGCTGGTAACAGCGGGTGTCACAAACCAAGGCAGATTTCTAGATGCACGCCCTTGAACGCATATATATAGCTGTACTAAGCAGCTCTCAATGGTACTGAGGCCGTCGCAATTCACTTCAAACGTCCTGAACCTAGTCTTAGCACTCACATCTTCTTTTCATCTCCCAAAGAGTAATCATGCGTCTGTTCCTCGTTTTCGGCGCTATTTTCCCTGTTTCCCTTGTGACTGCATTTCCGGTCATGATTGGCTCTCCTCATTGTCAGTTAAAGCATCCGGCGTCTCACTGTCAAGGTACTGATTACTGACCGTGATTCTTGGTGCAGTTCCTGTCGCTGCTGGCAGCGTGCGCGTGGCCCGAGGCGAGTTAAAGCCAAACACCACGGAAATGTACCGCATGCGAGCGCGTGATGGTACTGCTATCAACTCGGGGTCAGACATTCAGGACAGTTGCTATTATTGGGGCTGGCAAAATTGCCATTGGGCACACTAGCGATAACACACAACGCCTGCAACACTATGTTTCTCTGACGAGAGCACATCTGAGGGCTTGGAGCATCACGTAGCTCAATTTAGCATACAACACACTTTGGTATCCAAATCTCTGAACCCCTGTTGGACAGGCGCTCGTGCGTTTGCATGTCATTGGCGGCTTGAATATTGATAAACAAGTGCTCAGGAAAGCGCCCAGATGAGTGGGCGCAGGTTGTCGAGTGACAGCGATAGGATGGTGAGATGGTAACTCGGGATTGTGAGCGGTAAATACAGGTTAGGGTTAAGGAGATTTGGTAGATAGGATATGTACTACTTTGCTCCCGTGCTTCTGCCAAGACACTTTGGCCGAGTGGTTAAGGCGGTGCCCTGCTACTAGCTCTAGTGAGGCATTACATTCGTGTGCGTAGGTTCGAATCCTGCAGGTGTCGAAGCTTATTTTTGACCTCTGGTCATGCTCCTTTTTTCTATGCTTGGTGAACACGCTGCTGCCAATGGTCTCTTTCTTTAGTTGAACTTGCTTGTTGTTTTATAGTTTTTGTTCAGCCTCTTCGCCTGGGCGTATGAGGACGCCTCTTCCGCGAGGCAGCCATGGCTTGTGATGGAATGCACATGGAACGAGAATTTCTTCCACCAACTTCATGCCAAGAGAGGGCCAATCTGCTATAAGCACACTCCTTGGAGGCCGCTCACCTACTTCCCAGTATTTGAATCGGATATGACTTCAGATTTCGTGCCTAGAGAATTAGACCCTGCGGGTGGATTTAGTTCGGAGATTCTTCAACTAACCTTTTCATATTTAGAGATGTCTAGGATCTAGAAGATCTGTATAGTCGCAACAGTTCTCTAGACTACTAATTCGATACCATGGCAGCCAAGATTACGACTAGCAAGTGTCATCTACCGGCGGTTGTGCTTGCAATTCTGCCGTCAACAAACTGTGTGCATTGCAGAACGCCGTACAGACTTCAACATATACTTTCAGGACAAGATTATCCAAGTGTAGAGGAAGTAGATTGATCGAATAGCTACTTGACATTCACTTGTATTCAAGCGTCCCATTGCACACATGGTTCCGCTGGTTCGGCATGAAGAAGACGTTGACTGTTTCTCGCCGTGTTGAAAGCGCTGTTTGAAGGCCCGTCATACAATACTTCACCTTGACTAGTCCCATCAAACGTTTGAATTTCATTTCCTGTGGAGTATGTGAGGTGCGTTCCTGACGATCTATTCAACCGCCTTGTTCCACAATCCATTTCAACGCCGCTACGTGCCACAAGAGTAGGAATATTGGTCAGATGATCTTGTTCCCTTGCTGTTTTAAGCCGTTTTTGGTCGATCGACTTAGTCTACGTCATTTCTCTGGTCGCATGGCTACTGTGCCGCCTGTCTAACATCTCATGGGACACCCTTCGCAAACACGCACCAAATGTTTCGACGCACTCGACAGACTTTACACTCCATATCATAGGTTAGGCCTTGTTCCTGATTCTCAGTCTAATAACCCTACATGTACACGAAATTATAACCTCGTACTCGCTGGCAGAACAATAAATTTGGCGGAGAATGGACCGAAAATAGCTATAGTACTACAGTTAAAGGCCAGAAACGACCTCAGAGAACACGAAAAGAATGGCCCTTCTATTGCCATATTTAAGAAACGCCAACTGCCGCGCCAGACGTTGGAATGTGATACTCTGAAGGACACACTACACCAGATCTTATACTCAACACAGTTGTCGGTGAAGCGGAGAATCAGTTAGTGCTGAGATTATGACTCAAAACGAGCGTCCACCACCACATTCTCTGGGTTCTGAAGTGGCAAGCAAGATGTTTGAGAGAGATACCCAGAATACGTAGAATTTTGCAGTTCTTTTCCCGGGGACGACCGATCTTCTGCCACAAAGGGAAGCGGGACGTGGTGACCGCAAGTGTGGTGGGCGCGACGTCGTCAGGATCAAGGACAGAGGAGACCCTTGCGACTGTGACTAGGCAGGATGCGACAATGGCATATTTTCTGTGGCCATATGCACATTCATGGCCATATGCACATTCATGGCTGATCTGTACGTTGCATCTAGAGAAGCCGTCGACCGCCGCCTCCTTGGCGCGCCTCTGAATGCTCCCCTTTGAAGGCGTTATAGCGGCGCTTAAGGCGTACAATGTATTAGGGAGTAGACCTGTCAAACCCCACGAAAAACTGTGGTTCATTTTGGAGCTGAACTTTGTATAACTAGAGGTGCGGCATGAAGATGTGCAAGAGCGAAGCCCTCAAATTGCAACGACTGTGGCTGCATGACTCCGTCTGAACTCTCTGGAAATGAGGTCAGACATCAGAGGAGAATCAGAAAGCAATCTTTTACAGCCAACACAGTTGCAACAGTGCATAAATTCAGTGTGATTGATTGCTGTAGAATTACACCGCCAGATAATCTCGCGCCTCGCTGCAATGGAGTTCACACCTCCAAGTATCGCGAAGAGATGTGTCGCGTGAGCTATTCTTGTCCACATCTAGTCTTTTGGTCAGGCAGCTGAGCAGTCATAGTCTCCGGCCCAGTCTCTTGTCCTGTTTCCTACTGCAGCTCATTCTTCCGTCGGACGACGTTACCTCTACTTTTCTACTCGGAGTGTAACCGTGTGATGAGGCATGTAGCAAAGGAGCTTGGAGAAATACCTGAGTTCAATCGCAATAACACGCTTTAGTTTACAAGGTCCTTCGTTTTCCACAAGATTTCCATTTGTGCAGGGACCTTCTGCCCTAGTGTCGTGGTCGTAGCCCCTGTGGAATAAGGTGACGTATGTGTTTTTTAGTGATACACTGAGATATATCTTCCACCAAGATAATGCATAGCATTACCGACGCATCCAATTCAGTGACTTCAAGGTAATACAGACGTCTGTGCATTGTTGAAAGATGCCCGTCCAATAGCAGTAAAAGTGTGTTCTTTTTGCCTCGGAAGCATCCACCTACCAAACTCGTGAGCAACCTGAAGCAGTCTATTCTCACCTTTTTATCAGAGACATCTAGCTCTGACAGAGATGGACGCAGTTATCCGGCGATGGTCCTCCGTCATCTTCGCCGATTTCCGACGGTGACTATCTGACGACCGTCTGGAAGGTCCTATTTGCAGCTAGGCATGGTAGCTGGTTATACGTCGTTGACCACGATCCAGGGCTGTAGGCGATAAATATCAATGGCCGCCCCAGCCGCCTTTCTCTAGGGCGAGAAAAAGAAGGTTTTGTCGCACGGATGCCAAGCCCAACGAAAAACGAAGATCTATTCTGGGTGCTGCCGCTCAGTAAATAGATCGTGGTTTCAGTGCCATATACGTGAGAGTTTGCGCGACTCGGCGCATTAGTTTCAGAGTGAATGCCGAGGCCAAAATGTGATTATATGTAGATCTCTCAATTTTCTTTCCGATGGGAGCTTGAGTTGTATACAGTGCCTTCCAAGGCGATGATGAGTGGAAAAAAGTAGGGCACAAGAAAAAAAACGACACCTGCAGGATTCGAACCTACGCACACGAATGTAATGCCTCACTAGAGCATGCTAGTAGCAGGGCACCGCCTTAACCACTCGGCCAAAGTGTCTTACCCACAATCACACTGCATCAGGGGATATATGACCTGCTTGCGCGGACAAGAACGCCCACAAGCCACCACCCACCCGCCGGCTTCGGCATCTTCAATCGAGGGCCTGCCCGCCCGCACGTCCGTCTGACCGCAAACTGACTACAATCACGTTGACCACACACCACCGTTAGCACAGCCATTGTTGCCTGCCCGTCATTAATACGTCGTTTCCGCTTGCCCGCCCGCCCCTCGCGACATATACCCATCGCTTCTTTCTTCATTATTGTCATTCTGTATTTGGTTTTGCGACGTTGCCGAAGCACACTAGACTCGCCCCCCCAACAAGCGACTCAACGAACCTTGCCCGCTCGCTTACGCCACGGCGATCGCCTGCCAGAGTCTACGGCTTCCAAGGCACCCGCCCGACGGAGCGTCTGTTCCATCGTCCAATCGACCAGCCAGTTCACCAGAGAATGCAACTTAGAAGAGCAGCCAGAGTCATTATCGTAGGCGCCCCTGGCGTCGGCAAGGGTACCCAGAGCGAACGGTTGTTGAGACGGTTCCCCCAACTTGCGTCCATCAGCACCGGCGATTTGCTTCGCAGCAATGTCAAGAACCGGACGCCCCTCGGTCAGTCCGCCCTCCCCCCCGGCCGCAAAGCCCATCAAAGCACACCCCTCATTGACATGACCGCAGGCATCAAGGCCGAGAGCACCATGAACGCCGGCGGCCTCGTCGCCGACGACCTGATGCTCCGCCTCATCTCCAGCGAACTCCGGAACCGCGGCTGGCTGCAGAGCCATGGACCCCCAGAGGTCATGACGCTCTCGTCCGAGGCCACCGCCGCCGCCGCCGCCGACGTGCAAGCTCCCGACACCATGACGCTGGGCGCCTTTGCTGCCGGGCGTCCCCTCTCGCCGGCGCAAGTCTCCGAGGACCCCACGGCATCCTTCATCCTCGACGGGTACCCCCGCAATGCCGCGCAGGCCAGCAGTCTCGAGGGCATCGTCCCCATCAACCTGGCGGTTTCGCTCAAGACGCCCTTCGAAGTCATCCTCGAGCGCATCGCCGGCCGCTGGGTCCACGAACCCTCGGGCAGAGTCTACAACACGACCTTTAATGCGCCAGACGTCCCCGGTCGCGACGACGTCACGGGCGAGCCTTTGACACAGCGCCCCGACGACACCGAGGACGTCTACCGCGCGCGCTTCCAAAAGTTCCAGGAGGCCAGCGAGCCCCTGCTCGAACACTACGCCAAGAGGGGCATCCTCGTCGAAGTCGAGGGCATGAGCAGCGACGAGATTAGCCCCAAGTTGTACCAAGTCTTTGAACAGCGGTTCGTCATGTAAATCGCACCCGTCTTGTTCAACATCATGTATCAAAGCCAAGAAGCCTACAAAGTATTTGTCTTTCCGAGTCGTTATTCTCTAGTCACGTCTTGATGTTTGCGAGGCCAACAGTGCTTGGCCGGTCCCCGCGTTGTTCCTAGGCGGGGAAAGCGGGCCAGGAGTGCCCTGCTAGCCTTCATGAAAGGCCCCATGTTCCTTTTGTCTTCTTCTTCTTCTTCATCACCTTTTTCTTCTTCTTTTTTTTTTCCGGGGGAAAGCGGAGGCGCGGTGTTTTGCTCTGGCGGACGGAATTGATTACCATGGATTCGCAAGAGCTGCAGCCATACGGGAGGCAACGGTTTACGGGGAGCTGCGGAAGACGGACACTAGCTAGGCACGAATATTGATCGGGCCGGGCACAATGCGCATACAATTTTTGGATACCAAACACCAGACCTCGGGTTTTTGAGGAAGTGTGACGTTTTGTGAGCTGACGACCGCTTTCACATGATTACCACCCAGGTGCCTAGGCACAACGGCACCTCGCGTATTACTGCGTACGTAGTTGGGGCGACTCCGTTTCGCTCCACACGTGAGGCGGGAAGATGCGGAGAATGAGGGTCCTTTTTGGAGAAACACAACAACCTTCATTCGCTTCTCCTTTCCAGTTGAACACGCATTCGTTAGATGTATGTGACACTTGGCGCAGTCTATGTCCCAACTACCCGTACCTAGGCACTCAATGCCGTAATTTACCTACAAAAGACCCATTTCGCCCAAAGCTAAACAAGGTGTTTGTCCTGACTTACATGTTCGGAACCCGACCCCCCCCCCAATCCTGAAAAAAAAAAGCCAAACCCCGACACCCACAATGCTGGCGAGCTCCTTAATCTCGCCATTCGTCACCGCTGCGCATGCCGTTGGGCACACTGGCCCCAGCGCTCCCCTTTGACGACGCAGCAACAGGATGGCCCTCATCGTCATCGTCGTCCAGGGCCTTTGCTAGCTCATCCGGATCCTTCATCTTCGCATCCGGATCGACGTGGTCTCCACCCAAACCCTCTTCCTCATCATCGTGGTGGCGTTCCGCGTCGAACATGCCCTCGTCCGCACTGACGGAAATGCCGCGAGCTCCCCAGCCAGGCCGAGCCGCTCGTCGAGGTCCGTTTCCGTCGCCGCCCAGCGCGGGAGCGCCTTCTTCATCGTCGGCGGATTCCACGTGTCTCCCAAAAATGCGGCGGAGCAGCCAGCCGCGGCGCATGTCGTCCGCGTCGACGATGCCGCCGCCTCGGAGCTTGACACGCTGCCGGGTGTAGTAAACCCAGGCAAAGTCGAAGTAGAGCGCCGTCTGGATGACGCCGAAGATGACGGCTACCGCCTCGGGCTTTCGGCCGGTCGCGTCGAACTCACGGACGAACCAGTTCAAGATGTACAGGGCCCTGTAGGATCCGAGGGCAACGAGGTAGAAGGAGTTGATGACGGTCGGCACCGTGGTCTGCCGCAGGAGCAGAAGCTGAGGCAGGATGCAGCCCGACTCGAGAATCTCGGAAAACACCCACATCCACTGTTGCCGTCACGTTAGCGAGCTCCGTATGTAGGCTCGTGCGGGGGATCTTGCACCGACCGTAATGAAACCCCACTTGTCGTAGAAGATCATCATCATGAAGGGCGACAGAACTGCGGCGGCGACGAGGACGCCTCCGCCTAGCTTCCACGAGAGCTCGCGCTCCCTCGAGCGCGGGTACACCCACTGCATTATGCCGATGGTGTAGAATGACGAGGAGATGTAGACGATCTTGAACAGCAAGTTCCATAATATAGTTGTTCGAAAGATGTCGAGGTATCTGGTGCAAAATACGAGGGCATACAGGACTTGCGTGATTGGGGAGACGCCTTCGGCGCTGCGGTTCGAGTGTATGGCAAATATGAGAATAGCTTTGGATGCGAGGTGGGATAGATCCCCCAAAATTCGAAAGACCTAGTGATCGTCAACGACCTGGTCAGTGCCTGCTGTCGCCGAGAGAGGAGAGAGCAAGGGACGAGGCGGCTAGGTGGCTCACGTTCCAATTTACCATGGCTGCGGCTCCGAGCGAGGTGCTCGTCAGACTTGTTCCAGGGTTGACAGAGGGGAAGCCAAAACAGCAGCGAGGTAACTAGAATAAGATGACAGCTGGGGCATGAGATTCGCGTTGAAGCAAGAAGACGGGCCCAAGCGATGACGGGTTGGAGATGCCTTGTTGTAACTTGTGTCGCAAAAAGCTGCAAGCACATGAGCTCGAGTTGTGTCAGTTGATTGGGCCGTGGTTGGTTGCACCGACCCGGTGGGGCTGCCCGACCCTGGAGTCAATGCTCCGCACGGAGTAAATAAATAACAGGGTACGGAGTACTTAAGTACGGAGTAAATAGGGTACCGAGTACGGAGTACGGAGTACCATGCACTGTGCACTCCGTACTGCCAGCGGTTTGGCCCCGAGCCAGCCAAAACAGAGACGGTCAGGCCAGGCTGTGGAAAATGTCTTCAATCTTTTGGCGTGCGCGGGGCCACCAGAGTGCACGTTTCAACGCAAATCACGACGTCCAGCTAAACTTGACTACCCGGGTACCTACCCGGAAACTCCAGTAGTCCTGCGCATGATGCTGCGACGCCATGACGAGGAGCGGCTGCTTTCCAGTATCGATTGACACCCGCTCCGCCGGGGGATGACCCGCGAGGACAGACAAAGGGCAGCCTTCAAATAAGGACTACCCGTCTGAGATACGGAGTGCTGATCCGTACGTACTCGACGTCTTCACCCTCATCTCGCCACACCCAGTACGTACCTGGTAAAACAGGTGTCTGGTTCGTGCCACAAAGGCCGGCACAAGACCGAACTTGACCACGGGCACAGCACCAGACCGTGGTGATGATGTTCTTTGCCAAAATCGCCTCCAGGCCGGCATATTTGCTTCATGAAACCAAAACGAAAAGGACAAAAATAAGCTTGGACGAAAAGACGACAACCATGTGCGGCGTGCGAATGCTCGTCTGTGTGACTGTCGCGGCCAGAAAGCCGTATCTCATCGTCATACAGTAAGTGCCAACACGTGGCACCGACGCGGGTTAATTCCGCCATTCTGATTGATGCCTGCTGAATCAAGATTGATACCGGGCCGTATCTGAACATTGCGGGAGGCGACACGGTCCGACCCTCCGAGCGGCAAAGGGATGCTTGACATCAAAAATGATACAGAATTTCGCGCAGTCAAAGGTGTAGATGTGCCAGGAGGGTCGAGTGTGTGCGGGCCACAATCCCATATTAGCACAAGAAATACTAGCCGAGAGATGTGGTGGCAGGCATTGATGCGTGATACAAATATCAAGTTATCTTCGCCGACCGCTGTATGGACATTGGAGACACAAGTCTCCCGAGGCTGAAATGCAATGACTTACGCCAGGATAAGTCCGCAATGGCAAGCAACATGGTCTACCACGGCCCAGAAGAGCAGTGTCGTCAGGTTAAAGTGAAACCATTGGCCGCAGCCAATTGGTCCATGTCTCTTCCAGCACAGTGGGGTCAACGGTGCGACCCAAAAGCTCTGCCAGAGCCGCTATGCCCCACGACGTCACTGTCAGGAACGACGACCGAGACGCGTCCGGCTCAACCACATTCGCGTCCGTGACCATCAACCCCGATCATCACCACAACCACATCCCCTGCGTACGCTCACGATGGGTGTCGACAAACATTCGCGAGCACGGCATACCATTCTTCGCATGTTATAACGCGCTCACTCGTCCCCCGGAATGGCAACAGGTAAGCCTCTTACGGCGCATTTCCCAGCCCCCCGACCATGTGATGATGACCGAGCAAAAACAGGAAGGGAACGTCGCGAGGGGAAGCTCAACGAGCGACTCCGTGGTGCCGGGTACGTGCTTGGTGCTGAAAACCCCCTGGCCGCCCCGTCTTCTGACTGACACCTTTGCAGGCGGACAAACGTCGACGACAACGATACGCTCAGCCTCGATATCCCCGGCATTGCCACCGGGCCGGCAATACAAAGCTCAAGCTCGCCCGGCTCGGTGCCCGCGCAGCCGGTTGCTCGTACAAGCCCTCCAAGCAGGCAAACTAGTAATGCGCCCGGTACTCGAGAGGACACAGCGTCTCCGTACCAGCCCCCCGGAAGCGCGGATGTGCCTGGCGCCCGAAGCTCAAGCGCACCGAGGTCAGCGCCGTCTGAACGCGATAGGCCCGTATCGGATGAACCAGAGCCGGTGCGCCCTCCTTCAAGCGCTGTGCTTCCGAGAAAAGCTGCAGCGGTCAGTAATTTTACAGAAGAAGTCACGGAAAGTCCAGCTGGGAAGCCTGGGAGCGGTCACAGGCAGCGCATCAACGAAGCGGTATACATCACCGCAGCGCCCACAGGTCGGACACCGGACATAACCGACGAAGACGACGCAACGGCACAACCGTCATCTCCATTGGCAAATAAGCGTCCGAGTATTGTCGCTAGGCCATCGATTCCAGCAGTCCCTGAAGAATCAGAAGAAGAGCGGGAGGAGACGCCAAGCAACCAAGTTCGCATCCGTCCACCGCAACAGCGGCCAGAAGCGGCGAGGGGGGAGCCCGAGGAGCCCGAGGAGCCCGAGGAATCAGATCATTCCGATGAAGGAGCCGTAGAGATAGACGATCGAAGGGCCGCTCAATCCATCGGCGTAAAGCGTCCAAGACCTCACGTGACGCGGTCTCCGGAACTGGGTTCTGAGGAATCAGAAGACAATGAGCCCGAAGAACCCCTTCAAAAGAGGCACCGCAGAAGCCCGGCAGCCCAGAGGCAACCTGCGAGACGGCCCAAGCCACAGCAAAGGACGAGACGCCACAGTACGGGGAGTGATGGAGACGACGACGCCGCGATTGAAATCACCGTCCAACGGTTTGTCAATAACTTTGCCCAGGGCGCCGATGACGAAGATGAGCTACAGCAAGAGATTCCGTTTGCCAACCGCGGTGGAGAGACGGTAGTAGATGTCTTCGCACAGGTCTGCGAAGAAGTGATTTCATCGACTTTGGAAACCCTCCGGAAGTCGGTGCAGGCCTCTGATGATTTGGGCAAGAAGAAGGAATTGAGGGTTAGGATGCGTGCTATTGCAGCGTACCGAGAAGAGCTTGGCTCTCGGCTGCTCCAGCATGTGAGTCCCGCCGTGTTGAATTTGATGGGCGCTTTACTGACGACATGCCAGGCTATCCATTTAAACCACTGGCATTCTTTACGCAGACGGCTCCGTCATGTTCAGAAGGAGAAGCTGGCCCTGCGAGATGAAATCATTCGCTTAAAGGGGGAGAGGGAGCAAGTGGCGCTGCGGATGGATGCCGTCCGTATCAAACATGAAGCCGACAGCAAGGAATCAACAGTAAGTTGTTGCATTGCGGTTGGGAGTTGATGGTGGCCTAACATGCCTTTTCTTCCCAGTCTCGCCTAAATGCGTCCTCCCTCATGCACGACATCGACTTGGCGGTTGAACAGGGTCGGGCAGCCCCAGAACTATCTCGCGAGGAGGAGAAGGAAGCCGATCTGGGCAATCTCGATCTGGTACTGGCTCAAATATCGGACCAGATCAGTTCAACGAGCTCAACCGGTGGCCTTCTCCAACAAATACGGGATTTCAACGCGTTTCTAGAACGAGCAGCCGCGGCACTTGAATCAGGATGAAAATCGGTATTTGGTTTTGATAAAGAATCCACTTTTGATGACACGACACGACACCAAACAGGCCGCCACAGGCCTTTCGCGCAACGGCTTATTGAATCTTGGCCTTGCTAAAGTCCATCTCAGGATGCTGCTCCTGGAACTTCTTCAGGATGTCCATCTTCTTCTGCTCATCCGACGAAGGCAGACCCTTCTCCTTCTGACGCTGGTCATACATCATCTTCTCGACCATGCCCCTCGTCTCGCCATCGAGGTCGGAGAGCTTCGAAGAATCGGGTTGAATCTTTGTAACGTCGATGGTAGGGGCGGAGGTGACCACATGAGCCCACCACTCCATCTTGTTGACCTTGTCGAGGTGGATTTCGACCGTCTTGGTACCGTCGGTGTTGGTGGACACGGTCCATGTCGAGTCGTCGACGTGAACTGCATGGGGGAGATGGCCCTATGGCAGATGAGTATTCAAAGCTCTAATGGTGCTCGGGGACCTGAAAACGGCTGTCTGGGGGGAGCATTGAATGTACCTGGATGACTGGGTCTTGGCCCTTGATACCCGCAGTCAAACTCTGCTTCTTAATGTCGATGACGAGATCTTTTGACTTTATGTTTCCGGGAACGGTGAAGGTGACGTTGAGCTCGGCAATAGTCTGCTGCCATTTGTAGGGCAGAGCAGCTTGCTCTTCAGCCTCTTTGGCGCGAGCAGCCGCCTCTTCGGCTGGAGACGGATCTAGCGCGTTGGGTCAGCTCAACTGGGCTACGTCAGAGCACATGTCGGGTCCTGAGTGGGCGTGGTGTAGTGAAAAGAAATCACCTTTGATGTCAGCCATCCTGTGTGCTCTCTCGAAACAGTGTGTGGTTGAAGGTACAAATTCCGCGGTGACGAAGTCTGTCTGGTCGATGTGGGATGTGGTGTCGCGCTCTTTGAAGATTTGGCGGGGCAGCAGCTGTCGAGCAACCACCTCTGCCAGCTCCCAGCGGCTGGTGGCAAGCGCCGTAATTGGCTGACAAACCGGGCGGCCACAGCTCCAGCAAGCTGGCACCTGCCAACTTCGAGGCGCCGTCATCTCCCCCAACGACAACGCACCAGAACGGCCATTGAACCACCGGCGTCACGGCGCACCTCGTGCTCGGAGGCTTCCATCTCAGCCTCTCAAGCCTCCCGACCACGCCGACATGTCGCGGAACGGCACCGGCGCGCGCCACGCCCCCTCCACGGGTCTCGGTGCGCCCGTCGTCGACCAGGACGAGACTTGCCCCGTGTGCAAAACAACGCGCTACTTCAACCGGGACATGGAGTTCCTCATAAACCCGGAGTGCTACCACCGCATGTGCAAAACCTGCGTCGACAGAATCTTCAAGGACGGGCCCAACCAGTGTCCCTACGCCACGTGCCGCAAGACCCTGCGCCTGCGTGGGTTCAAGTCGGCCTTCTTCGCCGACCTCACCGTCGAGCGGGAGGTGGACATACGCCGCCGCGTGGCCCAGGTGTTCAACAAGGTCGAAGACGACTTCGACACGCTCGACTCGTACAACAAGTACCTAGAGTACGTGGAGGACCTGACGTTCAAGCTCGTCAGCGGCACGCCCGAGGCCAAGAGCGAGGCAGAGGGCGAGCTGGCCGCCTGGGAGGCGCAGCACAAGGCCGAGATCGAGCGCAACAAGAAACTCGCGCGCGCGTCCGACGACGCGCGCAAGAGGCGGCTCGCGGCCGAAGAGGACGCCGCCAGGCAAAGGCGCCTGCGGGACCTGCAGGACGAGGCCGAGGAGAAGGCCAGCGCCGCGCGGTTCCGCGAGGAGATGCTCGACTCGCTGCAGAGCGCCGACGCCGGCCGCGCCGCCGAGACAATGGACAAGATCATGCTCAAGAAGCGAGGCCAGCAGAGGAGGGACGCGGCGAGGGACGCGCTGTCCGACGCCTCGGGCGGGCTGTCGATCCGCGGACTGCGGGACAAGACGCGCGGCGCGGCGGACGACAACGGGCCCTACGACCCGTTTGGGGGCCTGCGCCTCGCGCCCAGCAGAGTCGACCTGGGGCACGACAGGCTGCAAGAGTACCACAGCGAGTGGGTAGACGTGACGCGCTCCAAGAGCGACTATCTCGTCGGCGGGTACAGCGCCGACGAGTACATCTCGCGAGCCTTGTACGAGGCCTTTTCGGGGCTGGGCGTGTTCATCGCCGACGACGATGCGGACCGGATTGCTGCTGCCGGCTCCAGCGAGGCTGCCGCTCCAGGCGGGAGACTGGACGGCGGCGATGCGTTGTAGAGGACTACGGAAAGTGCTTTTCTACTCTTCTTTTTTTTAAAAATTTCATTTCGTTCGTACTTTCTCGCAGGCGGGCATGAAAATGGCGTTTGGGTTGGGTTGGCTGGCAACAAAATGGCATCTTGGACGAAATGGCTTTCTGCCATTCACGACTACAGACTGTGGGAAACGATAGACTTGGCTATCACGAGGCATGTGCCCGTACAATGCAGTATAACGATGATACTTCTCCGTCGAGAGTCCCGCTTTTAGGCACACACTCTGGCTCCCTTGCCATGCGATTATGTACTCGTCCTGACGACGCGGTGGTATGAACATGATTTCTTATGACTGCCTGATTGATACAACTTGGCCGTTTACTCGATAAGACTGCAGCGAGTCGCTATGAAAATCTCACACTTCCTTCCGCTCCTATCCAAACAACGCCTCGCTGATGCGAATATCAGAATACCTTAAAATAGCCCACCAGGAAGACGTAACAGTTCGACAATACTACCATGGAAAAGGCTTGAGATTGGGCCGTAATCAAAGATGGGGCCAAAGAATGCGATTATTGCTGCCAGGGTGTCTGCTGCGCCGGCCGCGGGAAGACGGGTACAGTAGGGAGTTGATCCAGCCCGCCACCGATAGTGGTCTGGTTATGCTGCCACCCCATGCCGGTGGCGTGGTTGACGAACGCGCCCTGGCGGAATAGGTTCGTCGTACCTGTTGGTTGGGGGCCGAGAGGAGCTGGATTTAGAGACTGGTCAAGAGACGGGACTTGTTGCGTTTTGGCAAAGGGGTTGGTCCCGGTGGGTTGAGTCTGGATAGCAGCCACAGACTGGAAAGGGGATGTGCTCTGGGTAGGAGAGCGAGCAAAGGGGTTCGTAGAATGGCGTTGGAGTTGTTGGGACGTTTGACCGGGGGAGGAAAATGGCGACGAGTTGCCTGACACGCTGGCAGGTGGCATCATTGATTGTCGGAATGGGTTGGTGGTGCCAGTCGGCGTTGGCTGAAGAGGGTTTGGCTGAGCGGTTTGCAAGGATGGTTGTTGATGTTCATGTTGTTGTTGTTGTTGCTGCTGCTGCTGAACTTGATACTGGAAGCCTTGGTTTGGGTTGATGAATGTGGCCTCTGAATTCTGGGGGATGGGGCCAAGTACACCAGGTTGGAAGCTTGGCTGCGTGCTGAAGCCCCCAAAACCAGCGCCGGTGAAGCTAGGATGTAGAGGTTGAGGCTGTTGAGGCTGTTGAGGCTGCTGCGGCGGCATGAATCCACCCACGTCCTGTTGCTGCTGGAACAGGTTGTTGGGTACAAAACCAGTTTGCTGCGGCACGAAGCCGTTCTGAGGGAATGGCATGCCCGTTGACTGGGGCTGTAGAGACGCCAATCCAGGCACCATAGAGGCTGGCTGCGAGTTGACCGGTAAAGTGGTCTGCTTTTGCTCGATTGAGTCGAAGAAGTCGATAAGATCAGGCTCCGGGCCCTTGTTCGCCTGTGGCTTACTGTCGGCCTTGGTATCCGGACCACGAAGGAAAGGGTCATTCAGATTCGGCGATGACGGCTTGGGAAAGTCGATCTTGGCCGGTTTGGAAGATGTTACCTTCTTCTTTGCATCCTGTTCGGCCTGAAACTGACGTCGATTAATCTCGAAATCAGGGTCCTTGAGCCAGCGCTCTAGCTTACGAATCATGGTGATTGGAGCGTACTTGAGCTTGGGGACTTCGACTCTCGTTTGATGTTCATGCATGTGAGCAAAGTTCAGATACTGCGAAACATGCTCCGTCTGTCGCGTGAATGTGCGATAGATTTCCAAAGCTCTCTGGGCATCCGTCTTGGACATGACGCAGAACTGGTCTACATTGAACATGTGAGTGTGAGACTTGTGAGGCAATTGCATTTTGTCGGCCGGACAAACCTAAGACGTTGATGAGGCCCTGGTTAAGCACTTGGAACAGCGACAACAGGTCCAAGACCAACAATCGGAAGATGGCAATGGTGATTTCGTTCTCGGGCTCCGTTTCGAGGACCTATGCACGGCTATGAGCGAGCTATTGGTGCTGGGGCCGAATAAGACGTGTTGACTCACATCACACTTGACCAGAGCGGACAATTGGTTCTGCACGACTTCAGCCTCTCGAAGCAGACCCTTGTCGACACTTAACTTCTCCAATCGCGATTCATTGCTGCGGACCCAGTCAATCTTGGTGTCGCGAAATGCCCGCGCTCGCTCGCTCAAATAGTTTGCGTAGTGCCGAATGTTCCGGCCCTGAGTCTGAGCTGAAGCGCCAAATTGTCAGCCCGGTTCGAATTCCGTTCTCTTCACGAATGACCAACCATCGGCAAAATGTCCGACGCCCAAAACGTTACGATGCCTGGCGAGGAATGACAGAGTCACGTCTGGTGAGCCCTCTCGGATCATAATGTGCGTGGTGAGCAAGCTCTTGAGAACGACCGTCCATGTTGAGTCGCGCAACCGATGTTGTAATGAACGAAAGACTTCGCCTACGCCGGCGTCGCCCGAGTGCGTGGCCACAAGAATGTGTTCGATGTATTTCGTCTTGGGAGGCGCGTTCTACGAGGTACATCGGTCAGTATGTCATGGGCAGATGGTCTAATAGTCTAGCGGCTCTGCTGTTGTTGAGGCGACTTGGGAGGGAGGGCGGATGAAATCGGGACGCAATTCGCTTGTACGTACTTTGATCTTGGTTGCGCCCTTGACGGACTTTTCAAAGGAGCCCGACATGGTGCAAATGCGTGTCACGCTTGGATGACTATAGGTGAGGATCCTCGCCACGGGCTAAGGGGGAAAAATGCTGATGACACAGGGGGATGGCAAAGGAAGAAGGGCCCGGCTGGATATGGCTGGATGGATGGAGGAGACGAGGTGAGCTTCGGGCACGTCTGGCTGCAATGGACCTTGGGTGGAGCGCTGGGGGCCGATGAAGACGAGTGGGGCCATTTTGTCCACGCAACATCCAAACATCCACAACAATCGAGAGTCGTGCCCCCAGACTAGACAGATTGGCAGCAAGCCGTTCTGGAGCCGGGCGGATAAAGATGCACGATGGACATGGCTCGGTTGATCATAGAGAATCAGATGCTGCAGGACTAATGCCACAGCAACAGCTGACGATACTAGGATGATGCGCCCAAGGCTAACAGCCTCCCTCGCCTAAGACAACGCAAATTGGTGGCCAAGGCCATCGTTTATTGCTAGGACATGCTAATAAATAAAATGAATTTCGATCCGAAATACTGCTGAACTACTGCAGGTTCCGCACCCAGGCCTGTGGGCGTCCGACCTCGCTTCAATAAACACGTCGGTCGGGCTGCCACTTAGCTCCCAGAACGCCTCAACCAGAAGACATCTGCCGCATCGCGAGCATACGGACTACGCATGATCACATATCAAGCAGACAACGAGTCATCAGTCCAAAATCAACCGCCAAATTCATTTCCTGGCACCAGGCTTTCCCAAATAAAAGACCAAAAAAGTTTCCATTCATAATAAATCAGAGTTGTTTTTCATCGCGTCCGAAATGCAACAAGGTCGGTGTGTCAGACGCCTATTTCAAAATACCAATTCAAGCCTCGCCAGCGAACCACTTAAGCCCAAAAGGGAGAGTTCAAAGGGTCGGAAGAAAGGCATCTGCATCATATTACGCACGAAAGTCTCATCATCTGCAAAAATGCGGTCAGTAACTGTGTTTTGTCGGGTCTGGTTTGGAAGATTGGTGAACATACACTTATTTGAATGGAAGGGTTCATGAGGAGAAGGGAAAAAAAAAATCCACGATTGGAAGGAGCCGAAATTTAAAGCGGCTGTGGGTCGGTGGGGTCTCGGCGGACTTTCCTGGCAGAACTGCTTGAACTCTGCGGGCCGTTTGGCTGCAGCTTCGAGCTCACCAATGTCACCGTCCTCTTCTGATCTTCATAGTCAAGCCGTTCCTTGATTGTGGCCGGGCCGCAGCCTCCAGTCTTGACAACAATGTCCCATCCGGGTCGCTGCTGGAGTTTATTACTCTCCAGCGCTCGCAATCGCTCAAAACCAGCACTCATTTCTCGCAATGGCGCCTTGAGGTTTTATGCGCATGAGTCCGATGCGGCTGGCCGCAAGGCACAACACCTCAACAAGGAACAATTGCTAAAGGCCTGGAACCAGTGTAGGCCTAGATTGCGGTCATGCATATGTAATAGCTACTAAATTATCCGTTAGCTAGAGGCTCCGATTTATTGGCACAGAACGATCCCGACGTCATAGCCGGTTTTCTTGGAAAGCGTCGCAATGTCGGAAAGCACCTCTCGTTCGCCGACCTCACCACAGTTTCAGATGAGGTGATCCAGCTGTGCTCCCATGCCGCCGGTAGATCAAAATTGCACGAAAAGTTTCGACAAATTCCTGCATTTGCCCCAGTCGTTGTCCGCGCGAAAGCAGAGCCGCCACCACAATCAGTTGCCCAAGACCAGAATAGTTCCTCGCCCAAACGAACCCTGTATCTTATCGATATTCAATCTTTGAGCACTGTTCCAACGGATCTGATTGTCACGTCCGATGTCCAATTTCCTCATTCAAAACGACACCTGCAAATTCGGTTCCATCCTGAGCTTCGGGCCAGATTAAAATTCAGATCGTGGCTTAAGGGTCAGTTAAGTCAGAGCTTGCTGGAAAAGGGATTCACAGATGTTGAGACGCCCACCCTTTTCAAATCCACGTCCGAGGGGGCCCGTGAGTTCTTGGTCCCGACCAGACAAAGAGGAACGGCATATGCGCTCAGTCAGAGCCCTCAGCAATATAAACAGGTCCTTGTGGCGAGCGGTATTAGTCGGTACATGCAGTGGGCGAGGTGCTATCGAGATGAAGACTCCCGAACAGATAGACAACCAGAGTTCTCTCAGGTGCGTGCTGCTATCTATACAATACACTGAAGGTTATACTCATGAAAGGTCAGCTCGATATGGAATGGGCATTTGCTGGCGCCGCCCAGGTTCAGTCTGATGTAAATGATGTTTTGCTGGCTGCACTTTCACGGCTTCAACCAGCTCGAAGCTACAAGTGTATACGTGGAGAGAGAATACCACTTTTATCCACCATTGTCGATGAGCCCGGGCCAGTCGACGGGCCAGCCAAAGAGCAACCTGCTCACAAATTCACAACCCTCACATTTGCCGAAAGTATCGCCGCATATGGCTCTGACAAGCCAGACTTGCGAATCCCCAACAGAGTAAGCATGAAAGACAAGTGTCCATCGACTTTCCCGCACTCATACTGTACAGATACATACTATAGAAGATGCCGAACCTTATCGCAACTTTGTCAGCATGATTACACACCTTTCGGATCCTCTGATTGAGGCTTTCGTCTTCAGACTGCAAGACTGTTCGCCCTCAGACGCTCGAAAATTTGTCATTGAATTTATGGACAGTCTCCCACCCGCATTAGCCAACAATCCCGACGGCAAACCCCAAATACTCATTCACGACTCTCGACAGCCCTTGTCCGGATTCTCCTCCGTGGGGTTCGAATACGAAACTCTGCTCGACAAAGTTTCCCAGGGCCAGGAAATTAATGATGGCGATTTGGTAGTTTTCCAAGCTCGCGAAAAACCCAAAGGTCAATACTGTCTCGGATCCACCAAAATCGGCGACATGCGAACCGCTCTCTGGAAAGCTCTCGTGGAGGAGGGCTACATGGAAAAACCCAAACTCGGAGACCCCGACTCGTTACAATTTGTATGGATCACAGAATTTCCCATGTTCAAGCCCGTTGAAGAAGGGGAACCCGGCCAGGGTGGCGCAGCTGGAATCTCCGCGGCCCATCACCCGTTCACGGCGCCGCTTTCAGAAAGGGACCTCGAGGTTCTCTTTACTGAGCCCTTGCAAGCTCGGAGCGCCGCCTACGACCTCGTTTTGAACGGCGTCGAAATTGGCGGTGGAAGCGAGCGTGTTCACGTTGCAGATGTTCAGGAATTCATCATGCGAGGTGTGCTGAAAATGACGGACGACCGAATCAGAGACTTTTCACACTTGTTTGACGCCCTCAGAGTCGGGTGTCCACCTCACGCTGGCTTTGCCCTCGGGTTCGATAGACTCGTTGCGCTTCTCACGGACACATCCACTATTCGGGATGTGATTGCGTTTCCCAAGACCATGAAAGGTGAGGATCCGTTTGTGAGGTCCCCAAGCAAGCTGAATAACGGGCAGCTTGCTCCGTATGGGCTGCAACTCGCGTCCAAGTCCAAATGATTTATAAATTCCTCATAGCTGCTAGTCGACACGGATCGGCCCTTGTATAAACATGTATTATATACTGTATTAGCTAGTACTACTCATAGACTGGCTCAGAGAAACAATTCCTAGATGGGATGTGTAAACTACCTCACAGTAACCTCTTGAGCACGACTTTTCAACGTTGTACTCGCCATCGCTCCTCGAAATAATCGAGATGACAGTTTTGTTGGGCTAGGCTACGACGCACCTGCCATTAGTCGTCACAACAAGAGGCTCCCTATGATACAATTACGACCATGACCAGCGCGCTAGACTCGTCTGGCCCATCTCCATCGAGCTCGTGTGTGCTTGCATGATGTGATTTGAAGACATGAAAGAAAAACAAAGCGGTAAATTGACATTGTCCACGGTCCCTCGCTTTCATCGAATGATTCAGCTTTCGTGCTCGGCCAGATTTCAAGCGAGGTCGCCGACACCTCTTCCTTCCTTGGTAGCCTGTGAATTTCTTCCCGGCCCTTTTTGACTTGCTGGCAGCTCAGGAGGTTGCAACGACGGAAGAGATACTTCAGGGGAGTCTCCATATGGTCGCTGATTGATACGATCCCGCGTACGGCTCTTGGAGGACCGACGCCCCCAGGAGTTATCCGGTGAGCTGATTTGCCTGGCACGCTTGGACCTGCACAGGCGTTCATTGCTGAAGTTAGAAGTGACACTCGACGCAAAACTCAAGATAGGTCTTCTTACCCAAGTACCGTCGACAGATCTTGTGAATCATCGTCTGCAGGCAACTGTAGCGGGGAGGCATTAGAACCAGGCTCGGAATTAATTGTGCCTGTCCTCGCTACCCCTCCCTGAAGTGCGTCATCGGCATCCTGTTGTGACATTGATTCATGTTCTTCGGCGTTTGTTTGGTTTTGAGCTTCAAGAGTGTTCATATTTGCAGCCTGGATGAACCGATCACGGTGCTCTTTAGCCAGTTGTCTCGCATTCCGGAAAACCTTAACGCCTTCGACGAAAGAAGCATAACTATCCTTCAAATAGAAGCCACGTATTTTAGTCATGTAGTACTCTGGCGGTCCCCCAGCGTTAGCGGGAGCGACAATATGGTGGGCGTATAGCTGAAGCGTGCTAGAGGGAGCTTCATATATTGAGGTAAACGTGTAGGCACTGCCGTCATATGCCGGCTCAACTTTTCCATAATTTTGCAAAGCATGCATGGCTCGAGCACCGTATGCTCCATTATAACATGCTTGCCTCAGTGCCACGGAACTATCCCCTCCAGTTTCTCCGATAAAGAAGAAATTCACAGCCACTGGGACATTAGCATGCTTTGAAGGAATGACCTTGGACTGGAATGTTTGATCGTTCCTAATGTTGTGGTTAATGTCGACGAGGGATGCGCCATCAAAAAAATCAGGCTTAGGCGTTACGGCACCGGCAGTCGTTATAGGCTCTAATTCTGTAAATAGTACGTTTTGTTGACTGTGTATGCTAGAATCACCGCAAAGAATGGGGATGATAGTGGTCATAATGTCGTTTTTGAAAGTCGCTCGGTTGTTCTTGCGTTCGAAGTCCTGAAATTGAGACTGCGTGAATTGGCATGGAGACAAAGAAGCTCTGTCAGCAGATAAGGCTTCTCTGATGCTGTCAAGATCGCTAGGTTCGAAAGTGGGCAGACCATTTGGAGGCCCACACCCCTCAGGATAGATTTTGTGGTCGATAAGATGCTGCCAGAAGCCTTGATCGTACGCAGACCATCTCCCCCATATAGCGAAATTACTCGCCACTGTCGTGGACTGCATCACTCGACTTCGGGATGAACTGGATGGAATTTGGCTCATAGTGGCAAGACTTGGTTCTGCACCAGAATACTACATCTTGTCAGTGAATGCTCTTGAGGTCGATATATACAATCAATCTCACTCCTCGAAGATGGCATAGGTCTGGCCCCCCTTGTCTGGAAAATCGGAAAAGATTGTCTGGTATTGAAAGAGTAGTGACTGTATTTTTCGTGTTTCGGCCTTGTATTTTATTCCGTCGATCCAGTTCCCGTAAGATATCAAGCGTTAGGGGAAGCTTGGACAATCCGTCGTAGAAAGTAGGGGGGAAATTGGGAGCGTCAACTCGAGTGCGGTTTGTATTACGCTTCTTTATAGGAGGATCAGCCGGCGAGATATCATCTGCAAACCGTCTTTTTCGAACTCGCTGGCTCGCCATTGACAACGATGGCGGAAACGGGTGATTGGTGAGATGCATGGCCACGGTTTAGGTCGTGGTCAGCGGCCGCGCTTAAAAAGATTCCACGGAGCCATTCGTACACAACACGATTGGTCATGAGCATTCGTGATGCGGGAGACTTGTTTAGGGAATGCGACTCTGTTGGCCAACCATTAGCCGCCAGTTGGGGGCTGGCAAATGACGTGCCAGATGTCACGCATGTCTATGTAGGGTGGTCGTGCCGTGCGTGAATGCAGGCCTATGGTGTTGAAGCGCGAACGAAGAACCACCCCCACCGGACGGAACCTCTCACCGCCAATAATTTGGGTTTCTTGCCGCACTCGGAATTTCACCATTGGGTTGAAAAAGCTGGCTCCCAAATGCAAGCCAACACACCCCTTACCATTCGACCAAGCTTCGATTGTTTCATATCTCGCAGCAACCTTGCCGTCACAATAGAGATTTCCCGGAGTCAAAATGTCATCCATGCGTAACGCTGTGGCGCGGCGCCCGCACCGTGAGCGTGCCCAGCCTCTGGAACGTCGCCGGCTGGGCTTGCTCGAAAAGCACAAGGCAAGCAGACAAGGCTCAAACGGCCCATGAAGTCAATAGTTGGTTGTTCCTAACCGCAAGCAGGACTACTCTCTCCGAGCCAAGGACTTCAACAAGAAGAAGGCCCAGCTCCAATCGCTGCGACAAAAGGCCGCTGACCGAAACGAAGATGAGTTTTATTTTGGGATGATGTCCCGCAAGGGCGCTGGATCGCGAATCAAGGACGGCAAGAGCTGGACAGGCAAGCTCGAAGGCGACCGTGGCAACAGGGCCATGGACGTCGACACCGTGCGACTGCTCAAGACCCAGGACCTGGGGTATATCCGGACAATGCGACAGGTGGTTGTCAAAGAGATTGCGAGACTAGAAGAGCAGATCGTCTTGACAAGGGGATTGGAGCATCTTGACAGCGACGATGTTGAGGAAGATGACGTAGACTTTGACGACGACGATGACGAGAAACGCTTGCCCGCGAAACCCAAGGCAGCGAGGAAAATTATCTTCTTGGACGATGAGGAGGAACGCGAGGCGACAATGCTGGATAAGTTGGAGGCAGAGCAGGATGACGATGACGACCAAGAAGAAGGAGGGGGAGACGGCGTTGCTCCAGTCGACAAGGAGGATGACGAAGAGTTCGAACGGGCCAAGTCACTGCGAAGACTCAAGAGACAGCTTGAAAATGCCAAGCGGAAGCTGAAGGCTTTCAACGACGCCGAGGCACACCTTGACGTGCAGCGCGCCAAGATGGCCAAGACAGCGACGTCTGGAGGACACACGAGAAGAGGAAAGAAAATCATGGTTCGCACAAGAAAGCGTTAGAAGAGAGACTACGTGTCGGCTTATTGTATTGTTTGCATCTTCTTCGGCGTTTGGGGTTTGTTACTATCACGGAATATGCTTGATTTCTCCATCCGAATAGCTCTTTTCACCTAGACCATCAACAATCCGCCGGCCACGGGGAGACACTCACAGCAGCACGAAAGAAAGAAACGAGAAAGACCTCCGACTGGGGGTTCAAGTTGCTTGCAACAATCCCGACATGTCTCATTATATACTCTTTTCACATGGTTGCGTTAATATTTCGATCCCACACAAGAATACAAGCACTTGAAGACCCCCGCAGCGACATTCAACATAGCAGTCAAGACCCAAATAGCAAATCTGAACACGCCCTTTGCCACTTTTATCAGGGCGCGTATCAAGAACGGCAGCCTCTTCTCCGAGGACCGACTCCCGCGTTGCCCTTTACCCAGGCTGTCATTTTGGCTTTCGATGTCGATTTCAAACGCCTCCATTTTACCCTTTTTCTGTCCCCACATGCTCAATTTACTCCATCTTCCCGAAAGGCGCTTTGCGACAAGGACAGCCGGTGGCGGCGGGGGCTCAAAGGCGTCCATAGGCGTCGGCGAGATCCTGTCCTCTCTCGCAGCGACCAGCAGCAGGGCGGTGACGACGACATCAAGGATGTAAAAGGACTCGATTTGGGCCGCGACGCTGGTGTCAAGCTCGATCCAGCCGCCACCTGTGCCGTCTCTCGTCAGCCTGGCCAAGTGCTTGGGCGACTCGTCATGCTCGAGGGTGTACTCGACGCGCGAGTACGCCGGGTTTCGGTCCACGGTTATGCAGAACGGCTTGGCCAGCGCATTGTGCACGAGGAAGTGCGTTGCCGAGTCTCCATCCCAGACCAGCCGGGCGCGCTCGTTGTCAGCGGCCATGACGGACGCCGCATCGTCCGCCCTGTCAGTGGCTATCCTCGCGGCCGCAGCTGGCATGAGGAGCGCGACGAGGCCATCGTTGGGCGGGTGTCTGCGAGATTCCTCTTCCAGTGTCGTACCGAGGGCCTCGTACCAGTGTCTGCTGACGCTGTTTTCCGAAGCCCTGCGGGACGACGCGGCCTCTGGCTTCGGTGCCTTGTAGTGCTTCGCCGGGTCGTGTCTTGTGAGGCTGGCGTACGCCGCGGCAGACGTGGGATCCAGTCTCAGATTCCAAAATGGCTGCAGAGACGCCGATGACAGTGTGTACACGGGTGCGTCTTTCTGCTTGGACAGCTTCAAGCAGAAGACTTTCGACTCGGAAGCAGACGCCTTCCACCCGTTGGCCACTTTCCAGAGGCCTTTGAGGTCCTCTGTCGTGCAGGGCGTGGGGATCACCGCGGGCGGCTGCGTTTGTATTCTCAGTGGCCAGCGTCCCCTCGCGGCAGGTCGCCTGGGGCTCGACGGCGGACTGCGGCCCGGAGCACCTCTTCTCTCTGAGAATTCCGGCTCCTCGTGGACGGATGGCCTGGTGATGACGGCGCGGGTGATGTGCGCGGACCCCATTGGCGTCGGTGCGTAAACTTGCTGGCCGAGCGACAAAGCCGAGTTGTAAGTTGGAAAGATGGACCTCAGCGGCTGCGAGCGAGAAGGAGACGAGGAGTTGTCACCGAGAGGGTGATTTGCAACGGAGCTTCTAGAGAGCCCGCTGTTGCTGCGAACGAGGGTATTGGCTTCCGAAAAGGAGGTCTCCGTCCGACCGGGGACGTCGCGAATACTTCGGGGCTGCTGGACCGAAGTGCTGTCGACGCCGTGGTGCCCCGGTGTCCCGTTGCTTAACGGCCAGTTCGAGGGCGTTTCTCGTCGCCAGGGCTCCGAACCCATGGATGAACATGGGGGCTGTTCCGGCGTCTGCGACTGCGGAATATCTGGCGTGGCCGCCCTCTGGTCCCGGGGCGCCTGCGGCCTCCTCTCCCGAGACTCGGACCGCCACCCGCGGGGGGTATGTAGATTTCGAGCTGTCTGCGGCGGTTCCGAGGTGCTGGAGTCAGGGAACAGGGAGAAGCTGCCTGATTGACTTGGTCGAGACTGCTGTGGCGAAGGCATGATGGCCATACATTGCATCGGGCATCCAAGCCCCAGTGCAGACGTCTGGATAACAACGCCGGCAGGCACCCGGATCACAAACACAAACCGAACGAAGGGTTCAATGAGCCAGCGTCAGCTTCCTGCTGCACCACGGTCCCGCGCGATATCGTCAACACGGGCTCGAGCCGAGAGAGACTAGTCCTCACGACGGCCGATGAAGAACCAAGAAGAGAGAGAAGAGGCGACGCGGGAAATTGCAAAACAAGAAAAAACACGGGACGAAATAAAAAGCAACAGGCGGCGATGGGCGCATAATCCTGTCGCACGGCATGCCATGCCTGCCCAGGCTTTGTACGGCAACGGGGGCCCCAGGAGAGCTGCATCCTGCCAGTCTGGCGCCATTGGCACGTCGTGTCACGGGCTGCCATGCGGTGACGGGAGGCTATTTTCGGGGCCAGAGATGAAGGGTCGAGATGATGGGCCAATGGCGTGGGACATCACATGCATCGAGGCGGGCTGAAGCGTTCAAACGATGCGCTTAAGCGCCGAGCTGCGCGGGCGACTCGGCAAACGTGTGTTTATTGGCGCGGGTCATCTTTGCCTGCACGCAGCTTGTGAAAAGTTTCATGGCGTAATTGTCTACCACTTGGTTTGCCCTTGCAGCTGCTCGCACATGATGTAAATTGATAAAAAGAAGCGTACTATTGAATACAAGCAATGCTATAGTTTGCCTTGCAGCTGCATATATTTATTACCCTAGATAGCTTATAGCTATATGACTAGTACATCTGCTCTTATATTAGGCCTGGAAAACCCTCTATGGGAAGAAAAACCCTGCCTGCTGCTAATATTGCGTCTAGGCCTTTATATTATATCGTAATATAAGGCGTTTTCCTGCACACGTGACTAATGCTAGACTGCATATTTCCCCCTATTTATCCTCAACCATCTCTCTATAGTGTGTAATATATAGCAGCTATATTACGTGCTGGCTCAATTTTCCCCGGCCCTAGAGCTCTGGGCCCTGCTAGCTAATTTTTTAGGTAGGCTTAGCTTAATTCTAAGCCTCAATCACGTGATAAGGTTCACGGGTTAACTAATTTCCGGGTGACCAGGCCGAAAATTTAGGTGCCTCCGGCCGGGTTCGAACCGGCTCCCTGCTGGCGAGACAGGGCTCCATAGCGCTTAACCACTGCGCCACGGAGGCCTTGCAGCTGCATAAGATAAACAGAAATAGATTTTGTAAAATACAATAAATACAACAAAATAATGCTCCAAGTTATTGCCATTACTTGTTTTACCCTTGCAGCTACATGACATGAACCGAAACACATGTTGTAACATACACATCCACACGTTTTCTCACGCCAAGGATGACCGTCCCTTTGAGCCCGTCTTGCTGGCTAATCTCCTTCCCCCATGTCCAATCGGAAATCAAAACAACGGCCATGCAGCCAGGGACCCAGAGACCGGAAAGGCCGTCTTCATGAAAACAAAGACGCTGCAGCTTTCGGCTTGGCATCCAGTCAAGCTCAACGAGCTGGATTCCACGCGACAAGTCCGAATCCGGCAACGAGTGTCCATAGCAGACGGACAGGCATCCCGCTGCGTGGAAGAGCTCCGACTTTATCTGTCTGATGCGCCCCGGCATGCCATGTCATGCTTGTGCTTCCATCGTCCCGTCTCCACTGCATCCTGGCCCTCGTGCCGGTGGGCAACTCTGCCTGGTTTTTGTCTGTTGCAGGATCGCGCTCTTACCGCATTCTTTTGCCGCAATGAAGACGAACCTGTCGAGCCGGTGCCCTCTTTGGGTCCCGGAGCCGTGGACAAAAAGTCACGGGCGTGAATCTCAAAGCCCGGCTGCCGGGCCGCGCCGACCCGCGACCCCGCGGCGCGCGACGTGGGGTCCCCACCCTACACCTACACTGGCTACATACAGCTCGTGGCTGATTCATCCGGGGAGCAATTTTCCGACGGCAACTCGGCCAACTCTGCCCATGCACGATGCGGATGCGCCGCTCAACAGAAGCAGAAACAGACTCTACATGTGGTGTTTTTATTTTTGCACCTATTCCGCTCGGCTGTCCGTCCGGAGTAACATGTGCCGTATATCAGGCCGTTGTCGCAAAAATCGGCACAGAAGCCATCTCTGGCCACGCCACTTCCTGACAAGAGGCTTTTGTGCGTCGCAATCACGATTCCCGACTCGTTCCCGGGGGACTTGTTTTCCTCTCAGAGCGCACTGGGGCTGGTCGTCCGGCGGCGTCAGCTTCAGTGGATGAGCAAACCAGGCACGTTGCAGTCGCGGGCGTCAGTCAAGCGACAGCAGCCCGCTGGGACGTACATGGACCGCCGACACGTTGCGTCCCCTGCCGGAATTGGGGATCAGTTCAGTTGCCCCAAGGCGCAAAAGGACCCGACAACTAGTGTACAGCCCCTTGGAAGCGTGGCGCGGGAGCGGAACTTGCGTCAATAGACCGGAACGAGAGTAACCTGATGAACGCCCTGACATGGCATGGATGCAAGCGTATCCGACACGAAGCCCCGGCGAGTTACAGAAACACGTATCGAGTTGCTTCAGCAGTCATTTCTGCGCCCGTCTCGTCCACCGTGCCCGTTGTGAAGAGCCCCTTCGGCGATGCCACCCTGCAAAGCCCGTCATACAAAACGACGTCCCGGTCTGCCATACATAGCTCAACTCCGGTACCAACCAAAGAAGTCAGCCCTGAGACGCAGCAAAGCGACGCCCCGGCCAGCACTCAAACTGCAAAAAAATGAACGCCAGAACCCATGCAAGTCCGTCAACATGCCGCAGTCCGCTCTCAGCTCCTCGGCGCCCGTCGTCTCCGTGTCGCTCACAACCACCCCGACCGCCTCAGTCCTCAGGGACTCGCGGGAGGCAGACAGAAACGGCACCGACAAGAATCGTCATCTGCTGGCCTCGGGACCGCGCGGCCTGTCCCTGGCCGGCATCCCGCCCACCCTCTCGGCCTGTCCCAGCCTCTCCAGCTCGCGCTGCTTCGAGGCGCGCACCTCCTCCGGGAGCCCCCACCACTCGCGAAGAAACTCCTCCTGCGCGAGCGCCATCTTGGCCTTGCGCTCGCGCTGCCGGTGGCGCTCCACCCGCATGGCGAACCACTCCTCGCGCGCGGCGTCGTGTTCCTCGGGCGTGGCACGCAGCTTCATGCAGCTGTTCATGGCGCGGTGCTGGGCACGGCACGCAAACGACACGGTCAACGTGCGGCCGAGGGCGCACGCGGCAAACGCTTCAGCCCCGCCGTCAAGCGTGCACTGTTAGCTCCTCGCTGTGAAGAAGAAGAAAAGGGCCTCGGGTCGGTAGGTTTCCCCCCGCCTCCGAGCGAGCGAGCGAGCCGCGGCTCGAGACGACCACGCGCGTACCTTTGATCTCCTCGGCGCACTGCCTGCGAACCCGGGCGTAGTAGATGTCGCGTACTTGAGACTCCTGCGAGGCCGACAGCGGCAAGGGGTTTCTCGAGGGCACGCCGGGGCGCTCGTCCGGGGCGCCACGTCGGTCGGCGGCCATGGATGTCGCCCAGCCAGCCCGCGACGGGACGGGGGACCAAGGGTGCAGGGGCCGTTTGCAGCTCAGACGGTCGAGGTGGCCCCGCGGTCGTGGGCCGGATTGATGGATGGCGATGTTTGCGCAGGCAGCCAGATTTCTTTCGACGTTTCGTTTGATCGGACGACGGGGTTTGGAAACCGACGGCTCCACCGAGGCGAGGCCGGCAGTATCCGGGCCACCGCCACCGCCACCGCCTTCCTCTTCCGAAGCGCACTCGCACCCACCGCAGACGTCGACAACCAAGGCTTCTGACGGCTCGTTGTGTTGCGAGTAGATATGCCGTACGGGTACGGTCGCACATTAGCTTGCATCTGCAAATGCTGCCACTATAATTTTCTAATTTTCTAATTTTTAGATTTTTTAAAAGTATAGAGTTATATAGAAAAAATTCCTTCTACCTTAATATATAAATTAAACTTTATACTATAATTATTCTAGATTTATATTAAAACTAGTTTTATATTATTTCTAAATTATTTCTAAATTATTTCTAGATTATTTTAAAATTAATTCTAAATTAATTTTAAATTATTTTCTACTTTAATATACTAAGACTATATAGATAGCTTAAAAGTCTTAAAGAGACTATTTAATAATTTCTTTAATATAGTATATTTTATAGAGATATTTTATCTTAAGTTAATAAGCTTTTTAAGAAATAAAATAAAAATACTATTAGCTTTTAAATATTATAATACTAGCTTTTAGCTTAGAAGCTTTTAGGTATTTCTAAAGTATATATAAAAAGCTTAGAGCTTTTATATAAAGAGATTTTAAAACTATTTATATAAGAGATACTAATTAAATTAATTTACTACTTTATTAATAAAATTCTTTAGCAATATAATTAGTAACTAGTAAGCTTATATATACTAGAGATATAGCTTTCTTACTAGAGATTAATATAGCAGTAAAATATATAAATTATAAATTAACTTATTAAGTAAATTTAATTCTACTTCTTTTTCTATAAATATTTTAATTAATTAATTCTTTAGAATTTATAATAATATAATAACCTTTAATATTTATTATATACTATTTATAAGGTTTGCTAGTAGAATTATATAAAAAAGTATATTTAAATAAAGCAAAAGTAAATTTAAATTCTTTCTAAAGTAATTTAATTTCTTAAAAAGAACTTAAAGTAAATATTAGTAATTTATAGATTTAGTTATAAATATCTTTACTACTATATATAATAAAAAGTATAAGTACTAATTTTATAAAATTAGCTTTATAACTTAAAAGTAAATTTAAATTCTTTCTAAAGTAATTTAATTTCTTAAAAAGAACTTAAAGTAAATATTAGTAATTTATAAATTTAGTTATAAATATCTTTACTACTATATATAATAAAAAGTATAAGTATTAATTTTATAAAATTAGCTTTATAACTTTTATTAAACTATTTTTCTAGAGAAAGTTTAATACTAAAGAGAAAGTAATATATAGTATTATATTAACTTTTAAGTACTTAAGCTAAATTTTTTATAGTACTTAAATAAATATAAGAAACTTAAGAAATATAGTATTTAAATATATATATATATTAATATATACTTATACTATATTATTTAGTTTTACTATAATTACTTTATTATAACTATACTAAGTATACTTGAGTAGTATTTATTTATAGTTTAATACCTTAAAATATAGCTATTCTTTATAAAATTAAATTATAGTATTAATATAAATAAATAGTATATAAAATAGCTAGAAGAGCTAGAATATTTTAATTATAAACTTAATAATTATAATTATATATATATATTAAATACTCTAGATAGCTATAAAGCTATATAACTAGTATATCTTCTTTTTATATTAGACCTAGAAAACTCTCTAATAGAAAGAAAAACTCTACCTGCTTCTGTTTTTGCTTTCTAGGGCGGCTCTAGCTCTATGCTAGCTAGAATCTATCTGCTTTCTGCATGTATATTAATATTGCCAGCTTTGCTAGCTGTATTCTAGAGAGGCTAATAGCCCTTAAAAATCTAGCCTACCTCTAGCTCTACGCTAAGGCTATCCTGCTTCTACCTATATATTTACTTATTATATTTCTAGCGTCTAATTGTTCTGTCTTTCTTCTTCCTAGAGAGCACTCTATCTTAGCGTAGTATATTATTTATTGCTTTCTTAGGGGTAGGCTAACCTAGCTCTATACTATTATATAGCTACTAGCATAAATATCTAGTGTTTAGCTGCAACAGCTTGTATATTTAGATTTACCTTATATTTATCTTATATATAAATTACCTCTTAGTATTACAGCTAGCAATAGCCTAACTCTAGCTTTATGCTAAGGCTGTTCTGCGCCTGCTTAATTTCCTATTCTATTTATTAGTGCTTAATTGTCTCTACTCTCTAGAGATATAGGCTGTCTTAGTATAGTATATTATTTATTACTCTCTTAGAAGTAAGCTAACTTAGCTCTATACTATTATATAGCTGCTAGCATAAATATCTAGTATTTAGCTATAATAGCTTATATATTTAGATTTACTTTATATTTATCTTATATATAAATTACCTCTTAGCCTTACAGCTAGCTATAGCTAGTACAGCTGCTATACTAAATCTAGGCTTTTATTAAATATAAAGCTAGCTAGACTCTCTTTAACTTTCTTCCCTTTTTTCTTTCTCTTTTAACCTCTT
>NW_024467605.1:187097-189406 GCF_000804445.1 Metarhizium album ARSEF 1941
ATCTAGCTAAGCTTAAGCTAGTCTGTCTCTATATAGATTCTAGCTAACTTCTTACTAGAACTATTCTCATTGCCTTTACTGCTGTCTTTATTGCCTTTAAACTAATTTAAAACTTATTATCTATATATATATACTTTATATCTACTCTATATTAAGCCTAACTCTAGAGTATTACTAATTATTATTAGTAGCTATTATTATATCTACTTTTTAATTTACTAATATAGAAAAAGTTATAGTAAGTTTAAGCTAGCGCTAGCTTGTTCTCTGCTTAATAGCTAACTTCTATAAAGACTTTTAGTGCCTTTAAAGGCAAAATAATAACTAAGTCTTAGTTCTAAAAAGTTACTAGTAAGTTAGTATATATCTTCTTCTCTACCTTTATTCTAGCTCTAACTTTATTTTTAGCTTAGTTCTATCTATAAAGTTATATATATTTTATATATTACTTAAATCTCTACTACTGCTACTACTACTAGCTTAAGGCTAGATAGGCTCTAAGCTTATTTATACTAAAAGATTATTAAGTTAAAGACTATATTATGCTTTAACTATTATATCTATAATAATTATTATATTTCTATAAGTTATTCTATCTCTACTTCTTCTCTAGCTTTAACTAGGCTATAGTATAATATAATATTAAAGATATATTTTATTTTTCTATGCCTCTAGAAGAAGCTAGAGAATATAGCTAAAAAGCTGCTTTTCTATATCTTAGTAAGTAGTCTACTTTATCTCTAGCTTAATATTGCTAACTAGCTGCCTTAGTTTACTTCTTAATTTTTTAAGAATCTTAAGGCCTTAAAGAAGGCTAATAATTAAAAGAGAAAGAGGTAGGCTTAGTTTAGCTTAGTATTAGCTAGAGGTTTAAATAATAGTGCAGACTACTATAAGGAGATTCTAGAGCAGCTAGAGGAGATTATAGTATTAGTAGCTACTATAGCTAAGTCTAGAGTAAAGGCTGTCTAGATTCTAAATAAGTATAAAGGCTACTTATTAATTATAAAGGTTGCGCTTTAGACTATAAGCGCTTATACTTTTATACTAGAGCAAGAGAGTAATATAAATAGGTCTAGCTTAAGAAAGTATGCCTAGAGGGGCTGTAATTCTACTTAAAGTTAGAGGGGGAAATATAAGTAAGAAGGCAGAGAGCAGCCTAAGATTAAGCTGCCTCTAGTAGTATTACTAGTTGCTATGCTATAAGCCTAGTATTTTTCTGTTTTTCTATAGTAATAAACTTAATAACTTTTAGTTTCTCTATTATTATAACAGCAGGCTAGTATTCTACTAGTATTACTATAACTCTACCTTTAGCATCTAGTTAAGCAGTCTTACTTTCTACTCTTTAGCTAATTTTACTGCTAGTTAGTAATAAGTTATTTAGCTTATATTAATAAACTACTAAGTTAGCCTTACTACTAGCTTAGAGCAGGCTAGAGCCTATTTAACCTCCTTATTATTCTGCAGCTAATTTAGTAGTTTTATGTTTATATAGAGTAGGCATAATAAAATAATATAGTATATATTTTTCTCCTTAGTTCTATACTAATATAAAGGCAACTCTATACTAAGTATCTACTTATAGTAGAGAAACTTATTTAGTTCTATCTTGCCTATTTATAGCTAGATTAATATAGTAGTCTTATACTTATATAGGCCTTTATATAGCTAGGTTATTTATTTTAGTATGCCTAGTAGAGGTATATTCTCTATTACCTTCTAGCTATACTACTAGCAGGCTAGCTTTATATTTTAGTGCTAGTTATTCTATCTCTATTACTATTCTTACTGCATTATAGCCTTAGTAGCTCTAGCTAAGCTCTAGGCCTATATTTACTACTAGTCTTTTTTATTTAGTTTTTATTAGAGCTTCTTCTTTTTCTTAAGAACTCTTACTACTATACTATAAGTAGTCTAGATTTAACTTATTATACTTATCTTCTTTAATTAATCTTTAAATTTATACTTGAAGTATTTAAGATAGAAGTCTAGTAGAAAGACTGCTACTTCTACCTTTAAGTATAAAATTAATATAGCTTTATATACTTTAGTAATAGCTTAGAGGCACTATAATTACTCTACTATAAGTTATTTAGCAACCTCTCTAGGCTTACTTTAGACTTAAGTAGGTATATAAAATATATCTATACTATAGGCAATAACACTCTAGACTACTACTATATAAAGAGCTCTTCTGCTAAAGTATATACTACTCTAAGCTAAGGCTAAGAGTATAGTAAAAGTAAGCTACTATATAGCTAACTTCTTCTTTATTTAAGCTTTATAATAGTTCTACTTTAGCTTTC